>NW_028185038.1:16506196-16563715 GCF_003343005.1 Rhea americana | reverse complement strand
TTTTTTTTTTTTTGTAGCTTTGGGCTGTAGAAAGACTTTGATATGCAACTCTCAAGACCAGGGAATTTGATTTGACCATCCCTGATCTACTATAATATGTGTGGGGGGCTGTGTGAGGTGGAAGATGTGTCCATCATAGGATCATAGAAATRTCAGGTGGAAAGGATCTTTGGGTGATCTAATTCAAGCTCCTGATCAAAGCAGAAGTATTGTCAGGTTTCAGGAAGCTCAGCAGTGGTTTCATCTAACTAAGTCTTAATTGCTTCCACATTTGTTGCTCCCAAGAAACTGTACTCCCAATGAAATTTTTTATTCTATTGTTCAGCCTGAATCTATCAAGCCAGAATCTCTTGCATTGCCCTTTGTTTTAGTATCCTGCTCTACCAAAAACACTTGGTTTCATTCTCTTTGAAGCTGCCTTCAAGTATTGGGACCTTTTAGCCTCCTCTTTGCCAGTCCCAACAAGTCTAGCTCCCTTGACCTCCTTTCCTAAGACATATGCTACTGGCTTCTGACCACCTTGGTAGCATATCTCAGAGTAGATTCAGACTAGTCATGTCTTAACAGGGTTTGGGAGTCCATGTACATGGAAGTCTTCTGGGAAGACAAACCAAAGGAGACTTAATAAAAATGTTGCATTAATAAAGAACATTTAATCCTCCTAAAAACACATCTACATAAAAACCATAGCATGGATTAGTTCTAATAAGAACCAATCTATTCATAAAACCAAAGCCTAGCCATGGTTGTTGCTACAGCTTATGAATAAGTGTGCTTTTATCAGTGCATGGTGGAAGGAGCAAAATCCTATAAACTCAAGCTTCAGCGTCACTTTAATGCCTTTGGACTTCTGTTTTCCTGGAGGACCAACTGTAGGCTTTCCAGTTTAACTTACAATCCCAAGGCGCTTTGATTTCCTTTGCTGTCAGTGAGACCAGCAGCTAACCAGAACAACACATTGACTAGGTGCTGCTGCTTTTCTCTGGATGAARTTTGTACCTTGCTGGAGGAGAGTGATCTGCTGCCCATAAAGGTAAACAAAACCCRGAGGTGTGGGGGATGAGATGTGCTTCAAGCTTGTAAGTAAAGTGAGAAAACTTGTTCACTGAGGCTTGCTAATCCTGACAGCTGTTTAATTTTAATCACTTTGAGAGGCTGTGGTGAAGGCTGTGGTTAACTATTTCAGGTACAGCAGCTTCTGCTGAAGCCGCAGCGGCGGCTAGATTGAATGAGAAAAGTCCTTTGTGGGAGAAGCAATACAAAGGAGTGGAAGAAAGGGATCTCCTAAGGCCAAAGAAAGGCAAAAATTCCAAAGAGAGCCCTGTCTAGCCCTTCCCTTTCACTCTAYATTTTTGTGACCCAGGCCAGGCAGTGCTTGGATGTTCTAGCTAGGAGTGATCCTTCCTCATTGACCTAAATGTGTCTTAGTCCTTCCTTTTGCTCTCACAGAGATGTATCTCCTCCATCCTTGACTGCCCAGCCCTGTCCTTGCTGGCAGGATTTCCCCATCAATTTGATGCTTGCTTTTCTTAATGCAGCACCTTAAAATCAGCAAGGAGTCAGGCCTTCTCACCCTGAGTCACGGAGTTGAGTTTCTTAAGCTTTGAGCAAATGATTTCTTCTGTGGGGAAACCTGTCTCTCTGATCTAACCTAGACTGCATCTACAATGACTTCTAATCCACAGAAGGTGTTAGGATGTTCTCTGCTAATTTTCATACTGCAGTGTGAGAACAGGGCTGCCCTGTGCTTCCYGGGGACGTGGGATGGAGCTGCCTCAAAACCTGGAGATGTGACACTAGGGACAGTGTGCCTTGGCTTGCAATGCTCTTTCTAGGTATGGGCATTGTATCCCAAAACCAGAGTCACCAAGAGAGATGGTGCATTTATTGCACAAGGCTTTAAGTATCTRATGGTCAGACATCAGTGACAGAGATATTAGCTAGGGATGCCTTTATACTCCACACTGAGAAATAAATGCTTTTGTTTGAACTGTTTTACATAGTTTTATATTATACATTTGCCTAATTTAAGCTAACATGAACCTCTTCCTGAAGATGCCTTGTTCTCTTCATAGATTCTTCCAGATTTCAAAGTCTATTTTTAACATACTTGAGCTAAGATAAATGAATCCCAGTTACAGATATTCTGGAGGTGGGCACTGATTAGTATTGCATTCATTGTAAGAGTTTTATATAAGGTTAGTGTAAGATTTCCATATGTCATAAAAAAGGGGTTTCACAGTGTTCCTATTTTCTTTCTATGTCAATATTACATCACTGCTTTTGCCCTCCATGTTACTGCACCTAGGCAAGTATCTTACTCTTTCCTTGCYGCCTTTTCTTCATGCGGCAACACTCAACATACAGAAACACTCACATGCACATCTAGCAAGGGATTTCAATCACTGCTTAACCGTCTAGTAGACCCTGTGCTGCTACATGAATTGGAAAGTGAAAACTACAGATTGATTTTTGGTCTCCGAAGCTGAATGAAACTGAAAGAGYGAAAGAAACCACAGGCAACCCGACAGCTGTCAGCTGGTGAGTGTTTGTAGCAGGGAGTTTCATCTGTAACAGAGATGAGACCCCACTGACACGAAGTGTTATCTGCACTACGTGCACAGAGGCTGTGGCAGTCAGTCCAATGGAGATAATATACCTAAAGCTACCAGAATCATGTGCCGACTTTTCCAGTCCAACTGAAAACACCACTTGGTCCTTATGGAGAAAAGGATGAACTTAACACGTTTGTCTCCCAAAGGCAAGAATGGCCCTAAATAGACATTTAGTATATTGCATAAAAGAATAACTCAAGGTAAATAATTTTAAATTAGTAAAATACATCTGTTCTCCCTGGGAAGGAATAAGTGACCTAATAAATCTTTTACAACCTCACCTTTTTCCTTAATTTTCTCCATAAACCTGATGATTTTTACATCATCACCTGGACAATGGTTTTATTATTTGCACAGGAGATTGGCCATGTTCCTTAAGGAATCTGCATAGTGGAGCTACTTTGAGRTCATTTCTGGGATACTGTGAAGGAATAGAAGGATCAGCTGCCTCTGTTGGGAACCTCAAACCTTTGATCTGGTCTAGGTCAGTTTTTCAACCCTCATTTAAAGGTCATAAGCACTGAAACACCTCATCAGGGTGAACATAATCGGCATAGAGGTAGAGTGAGATGTACATGTCTCAGCATCCTGGTTGTTATGAAAGAGTGCGCTGACCAGCTCTGCCAGATGATCTCATGATGTGTCTGCACTCCTTCTCTGCCCTTGCTCACATCAACAGACTACCTCCCCAAACTGGTAGTTGACACACACATAAATGAGGGTGACATGTCCAGAGTCTGGACACCTTCATATCCTGCCTGTGGCAGGGGAATACCAGGATCTTTGCTGCCCTCTAAGGAGAACAGCCCAGAACAGCATACGTCGCTTCAATTTACATGTCCGAGCAATGTTTCTCTTCCTCCTATTTTGTTTTCTCATGCCCATTTGGCTGCTGCTTCCATAATCTGTTCCTTTCTGAGGACCTGCTCTGCTCTGTCTACTCAGCATCTCTTTGGCTATTAGTTTGCTCCTTCCATAGGGACCAACGAGTCAAGAAAAGGCTTTAGTGGAATCCCTTTTTCTGCAGTAGCTTTCTCTCCTCCCACTGTGCTGATCTCCTCATTTGTACTTCTRTCTCATGCTACTCTGCTTTGAGATGGAGGTTGGACTAGAGACATCCTGAGGTCCCTTTCAATCTGGGATATTATATGATCCTATGAACATCTTCTGCAGCATGAAACACAACTCTGCCTTGTATCACCTGTGATACAGGAAGAAGTCAGTGGTGCAGAGCCACCCAGAGTAATGACACAGCTGTCTTTAGCATCCAATAGAAAGAAAGTCAAGACAGGTATCAGGAGAACATCCTCATGTGGAGAASCCAAGTTTGGGCTTGAAAAAACACTGCAAATCCAATTTCTTCCAATTGTGACATGAGATTGGAGAAATTATTGGAGGAGCCTGATCTACAAACTTTTTGCCCCCAAGAGAAAAATCTCACGTGATTGAGACTCGACTGGAAGATTCAATAGGATTTTTCCACCTATAATCCAAGGGTCAATGAAATGGAAGTTTGCCTTGCAAGACAAACTGTGTGGGGACTTGTCTGCAGGAAAGCTAGTTCAATGCAGCTCACATTTCCACTCATCCAGAAAGTGCACAGCTCTGGAGAACATGCAGCCATCATCCACTATGATATGAAAAGTAAAACAGTGCCAGCTTTTGAACTTTGGAACATATTTTTTTATAAAAATCAATGAAATGTAAAAGCATGACCTTTTATACCTCAGGAGCAGGAAGTAAGGTTCATGGCTTCTTCTTGTTATTTCACCAACTCATAGTTGGTTAAAGTGTTCCTAGCCTGTTGTCTATATATTTAGACACACATTTTTGGATACACTCAGCAAAACTTGTCCAGATTAACTAAAAATGTGGGCTTGAAATGGAAGAATTCAGCTTCATTCCCAGGGTCATATACACAGAACTAAACTGGATTCATTTTCCTTCATTTCAAAAAAAAAAAAAAAAAAAATGCCCACATAAGAATTTTACATTAGTCCATTTTAAGAGTTAATTCTGATTAACTTTTGTTGGTATCAGCATGTAGCTGATATCAACAGGAAACCTTTTTTCATCCAAGGTTGGCTTGCTGTAAATTGCTCTGTGTGGGATTTCAGCATAAGGCCTTTTGGCTACATTTCTCTCACATTTTTACTGTCACAGCTGGATATTGATTACGTTACCTGTTCTGGTTGCTCACTGTTGTCCCATGGATATTTTAAGTAAATCCTTTGTGAAAAAAGAAGAAACTTGGAATTGGCTGCCTGTTCTCTTCCTCCACATATAACAAGACTTGTTGTGAGTGGCAGCAGTGTAGCCGTGACCTGATATTACGCTGCGTTAAAAGCAGAGGACCAACAAGGATTGCCTGGATATCAAGCTCAGGCTCTTGATGTTCTTCTTTAGAAATTTCCATCAAAAGCTGTCTTTAATTAGAGTCCTGGAATTCTATTGCTCCAGTTCCAAGAGACATGCATCYGAAGGCCAACCTCTCTCATTGACAAAATGTATCAGGAAAGGACTCAGAGGGTAAGAAGAGAGCTCAATGAGTGAAATCTAGTRTAAGAAGGCAGCTTCTTTTTCCCCTCGATGTTTCGACTGTTGTATGATAGGGAGCATTTGCTGGATCAGAGAAACTGATCTCTGAGTTTATACATATGCAGGATAAGACATACAGCACATGGCAGGAGGACTAGAAGCTCTATATAGAGATGAGAAATTCAAGATCGAATATTCATGCTTCCTACAATTCTTAATTTATATGAAATATTGCAAAATCCATTCAACTCTGCTCCAACATGGCAGCTCAGGTCAATGGACCCTTCTTACAGCTCCTGACCTGTCATACCCATTTCTAGCGCAAGTCCCAAACTCTAATACACCCCCTCTATTGCAAGTGGTTCTTGGCCATAATCATTAACTGTCTTCAGTCCCATTTCCACCCCACTGTTAATATAGAAAACTAACATCTTTCCTTCAGCAGTCTCGCTCACTTAGAGAGACCAGAAGAGTCAACCCTTCTTGTCACCCTTGCCCTTTGAGGTCTAGAGAACGCAGCTACCGAACCCTAATCTCTGCCTCCATCCCAAAATACCTTTTGTCCACTCCTCCTAATGAAGGAAACCCTGTCTCCACACAGCATCCTTTCTGCACAGCCTGGGATCCTATCTGAACACCAGTGCAGCAATGCCTGTAAAGGCAGAAGATGCAATCTGCAATCTTCTATAAACTTACGGCCTGGAAAGGGCAATCTAGACATCAGCTATTTTGTAAAGATGGGACTTGGAGCTGATAAATGTAATATTAAAGAAGAAGGAGTCTGTGTTTCAGGTATGGGTGCAGACACAGGAGAGAACCTGTCTAATGAGATATAACTTTCAAATGTTGTTCCTTTTTCTAGAAAACGTAAATGAATAAATATTCCACACTGATGCAGAACAGTGATGTACCCTCAAAATCTGTCAGATGGCATTAGTAAGTGCTACTACAAAGTCGTTACAACCAGGCACAGGAAACAGTTTATTCTGACCACATTGATTATACTGAATCTCCTAGAGGCTGCAGAAGAACAGATTTTGGAAGATCTGCGTGTACTCAAGAGATGGGCTGATCTAATGTCACTGAAACAGTTCAACACTTGCTTTACTCCATCTTCCTCTGCACACACAACAGTGGCATTATATGCTGCCAAAAAATTATCTCTGGGTCAAGGCTGACCTATCTCAAGCTCTTGTGAGCTTTACATCTGCTTACAAGCAATGTGCAAGCCCAAGGCTACAGGACAGGCCCGTAGGGACTATCTGCTGGGAACAGAAACTTGTGAAGATGCTGCGGCAATAGCTGCTGTGCACCATGAGAAATGAGGCAATGGAAAGAGAAATCAGCAGACACAGTTATCTGTTTCTGACACGTGATCATAGTCACTAAACTTGGTGGAAATCATGAGGAAATAACAAATAGCCATTGCTATCCCATTTCTGGGCAGGCATSAACAAATCTCCCTAAAGTAATAACACCAGAAATCCATCGCCTTTCTGTGAGTTTCCTTTTTTGTAAAAAGAGGCAGACTTATGACTGGGTATATATTGCAGGGGCACTCTTGAGGAAACACACAGCCACTTCTCCAGGGAGAACGAAGCAAAAGTTCAGCGCTTCGGAGACTCTGTGGTTCAAGGTAGGTTCTCACTCCTTTTTCACTGTTGGCTCTAATATTTCTTTTCTGTTAAGTGTTTTGTTACACTTCAGAGAAAGTTCAGCAGGCAAAGGGTATGTTGCAATTGCTAAGATCTACCCACCTCATYGGGAGAAAATTATGCATGCACCATACTTTACAGTACTTTGCATTTAATATTAGAGAGGGCAAGGGCAAATGAATGACTTGGGAGGAAACACAGGAATGGAAAAGCAGAAGGTAAAGACCTGGAGAATGTGAGAGAGGTACTAAAAGGCAGCAGAGAATGGAGGAAGCTGGGAACTTTGGGCTAATATCCATTCCTCAAGGAAAAAAAAAATCAGCTGGGGCCTAGGATAAATTATACTTTTGCAKGAGCTCAGATCAAAACCCTTGAGGAAGGAACACTAATCCCAAAGAGAATAAACTATTCCACTGTGAACTGGAAGCCAATCTCCAGCTGCTGTTAGACCTGAGCCTTTGGTGGCGCTGGTGGTGGTTGTGCATTTGGAAGAGGCACCAAACCCTGATGGGATGCTCCAGACTAGCAGCTCTGTTCCTGCCCCTGCTACTCACCAGCTGCCCCAGCCAAATGTTGGACCTGGCCAAAGATGCTCAAGGGAAATKATAAGCACAGGAAGCGTGGGGAAGAGATGCACAACAAGATGTCTAATGGTGAACTGATGTCTGTCTATACTAAAAGAGATTCCGTGTTGTTATTTTTAATTATTCACCATCAAGATGATAATAATCATCATATGACCACCATCACTRTAGTGTTTATTATTGTTATTGATAAATAGTTTCCCAAGAGATGGTTATCCTGCACTTATTTTGTCTTTTCACAAGCCTCAAAGGTACTTAACGCTCTGGATTTAAAATGGCATGAACTTGGCTAAACAGAGCTTAATCGTTCAGCTAAACCATTCAGCTCCGTAAGCACTGCAGCACAAACACCAGCGTCATCTCCTAAAGACATGTGAGGTCAACATGGCCTGCTTGTTAGCTCATCTGGAAACTTCACAGAGATCTGGGTTATAACTGAAACCATGAAATGTTTCTTTTCCTTCTTCCTCTTTCTGCAGTCTTTAATCAGTGGCTCCTCGTAGTCAGCTGCAATCTGTGCTCACTGGGTTGCTCTGAGTGGCCCTAGGGACATGTGTGTGTGTATGTGTGTGTGTGTATGTGTGTGTGTGTACGCACGCGTACTATTGGTCCTGCTGTTTGTCGCCACACACAGTGAATGTGGATGTGAATGTTCATCATCCACATTACATCCTTAGATCAGCCCTCATTTTTTCCCTGCTCTCTCAAGTCTTCAGAAAAGCCATGGCACAGTCCCTGCTTCTTACTCAAGCTGGGGAGATGCAAGTAAAGGGTGTGAAGACAATGGACCAGATTCAGGCCACTTACACTGGATCGGGGCACATCAACTTTATCCCTTGTAACTTGAAGCATCTTCCATGCAGTTCGCAGAGCTGAGCTGAGCTACAGGCCTTGGACACCTTTCACAGCTAATGAATTGAAGCAGGCTCTTTGGGATATGATTTCTCCTACCTGTCTTGGATGACTGTGAGGATGCCGTGAATTATTCCCTAGGCTCCAGCGAGGCCTTGGCTATCTAAAAGGGAACGCTAGGAATCGAGTTGTATCTCAGTGCAGCAGGAGAATCAAGGTTGCACGTGATACACTGGAGACGCTGGTACAGAGTCCCATTCTGAAAAGAGATGGCAATCAGACAGTCCTTTAAAGTTGATCTGGCAACATCACTTATCTTTTGAATTACATACCCAGCAGACAGGAGTAGACTTGGGGTTTGTACCCTCTTTCATGTGCACCTTCAGGAATGAGTATATTCATGATCTTATTTCGGCCCTCTATTAACAGAGGTTTGCTCATAGCCATTGGAAGAGATGTTTCAGAAATGCCATAAAACACCTTGCATAATAAAACTTTAAGATTCAGTTGCCAAGTCACCTGGAAAATTCACACCAAACTGTTAAAGGAGCTGAGCAGACTTGCAAGTAAGAGGAGGTGGCTTGCAGGGTACTGTAACTCTGCCTTTGACCTTGTGAAAAAACTATGGAAAAAACACACTTGCAACACAGGTCCTGGCTCCACCCCTGGCCAACCTTACTCCAAATCCTGTTCGAGAAATCTAGTAAAACAGAATTACGTATAACTCTCCCTTCTTTAAGATCATATATAAACAGCCCCAAGGTCACAGGCAGTTTCAGATTGTGGTGGAAAAATTCTAAACAAATTCATGTGCTGCTCTTTYGCACGGTAGGTTGGTTTCTATGTATTTGAAATCTAGTTATTTATATATATATGTGTGTATTTAGATCATGGAGAGGGTAAGCCAAAGGAAGGACTTTTTAGTAATGTTTCTGCCTTTCYGAGAGCTTTGGAGACTACTTTGATGAATCACTTCTCAAAGAAGAGTTAGGAAAGGTGCCTAGAGGAGAGATATATCTGTGGAATTTCTTACTTCTTCTCAGTTTTCAGCTTACTGTTTTCCATGTTTCTGATCCAAAGCTAGTTAAGAGAAAAAAGAGCAAAAAAACAAAACTTGTTCTCTTGGTCTCACTGTAAGTTTTCAATTATATGACTGTAGGGAACAACTGATATGTTAGTCTCAGACTAGGAAATCAAGGCAACTATCAGCTAAAAATACATAAATATGTGACAATATAAAACATGCTGTAAGGTGTTAGGCTAAATATAATTGAGCCAAATGTCTTGGGTCAGAGCATGGTTGTCTCTAGCTCAGTCTCTTGAATGCAATGGAATTTAATAGATAAGGGTCAGGGAAAAGAATAAGAACAGATCAAGAGTGCAAGGTTACTTTCCGTATCTTCAGCAGTCCTCAGCTTGGACAATTCCCCAGCCAAAGGTGTTTTSCATGTTTTGCAGGCCATGACAGCTTTCTCCCTTATGAATCCTTTCAGCTGCTTTTTCTACCTGCTTTATTTCAAATGCCAATCATTTTAAAACTGCTCAGCTGGGAGTCTAGCAATGAAAATGAAAAGATCACTGCTGTTCCAAAGCCTGTGGTGTGGCTGAAACAAGACAAAGCATCGTGCATCACTGCCAGCATCACGTGGAATTTTGGAGCAGTGCTCGCCAAAGAGCAAGATATTGCCGACCACTGACAATCATTTCAACACCTCACTGAKGTGAAATAGGACCTATTTCTGGCCATGAAATAGAAATTCCTGGGCCAGCTTCTTTTGCTATACAGGAAAAACAATTGGGAAAGCTGCCCTAAAGACATGGATCACCACAAATCTTCTGCAGTTGTGGGAAGAGCTGCCCCTCAATAACTGCATTGCTATAGCAGCATCCGGGGTGCTGTTAAGGTAGAAGAACCATCCCTCACRCTTACTCTTACCATCTGACTGTCCCCACCTCTGTCTGCGCCCATGTGTCTGTCCCACTCCTGGACTGTAAGTTCATTGTCCAGGGTTGAACAGTAGGTAGCGCAGAGCAGATGTGTACCAATCAGTGCCCTGATCAGGCATTTTTCATTTTTTCGTTTTTTTTCTTTCCTTTTTTTTCTTTTTTTTCTTTTTTTTTCTTTTTTTTTGGAAAGCAGGTATCAAACAGGGGAAAGGAGGCAGGAATGGATGGATATGTGAGAAACCAGCAGCCTAGGAGGGGTGGCTACTGCTGCCAGGAGCAGAGCTGGCAGATGAGGTGGCAGGACTGCTCCTGCAATGCAAGCTGAGTAGCAGGATGGTTATGAGCACAAAGGACTTAAAGAAGATCCACATTTCTGTGGGAACTTGGGAAAGGACCTTTGATGTAGCAAGCTTGCCATCACTACTCTTTCCCTTCCAGTTCCTCAATGGGACCAATGCCCAGCTCAGACCTGTGGCTGGGTGAGCAGAACATGTCGAGCATGTCCCAGTTGTAGGTCTCAGTCCCAGCTCCTCTGCTGTGGGATCCTGGCATAGAAGGGAGCRAGATGCAATAGTGAAATGGGAGCTTCCCATTGCTTCTCCTTCTAGGCACCTAAAACTTATTTTGGATTTCACCCTAATTCCCCTGTTGATTTTTCCACACCCAAGAAGACAAGGTACAAGTGTAGTTTGTCCCCWGCTTGATCTCTTAATGACCTCTCCTCTTGCAGCACAAAAATGACTCAGGCTGTGATAACCTTTCTCTGAGTTGAGTGTCTCTCTATGTTTGCCCTCCAGGTGTGCAAGAGCCTTTAGCTTGAAATCCTCACAAAATGCTGTTACTGCTACTGCTACAGATCTCAGGGAGCTGCCTCTGGCTGGGGTACAGTGAGGTGGTGACATCATTTGAAAGTTCGTGTCCTCAATTTTTCTTCAAAGAAACCCCCCCAAATGAAGCCCTGGAACCAAACAGTCCAGCCCGGATTTGCCAACGTTACAAAAACCAGTATTACTTTGCTACCCTGTATGATAGAGACAGGCGTATTCCTGTATACTCTGCTTACCAGTACCAGCCTGGATCTGGCAAGAGACCTAAAACTTGGATGGTTGAGCCCCAGGTGAGTATCCTCTTTTATAGCACATCTTCCTGCAGTCATTAAAAGCTGAACTGCAGCATTCAACTRAATACTTTCTCCCTCTGCACATGAAAATGAACCACTGGATGGAATTCATTTCATCTAACTTCAGGCACTCTGAACTGAACACAGGATTCCTTTGATTCATTTTAGCCATCAGCAGGAGGATGAGACGGGTCTTATCCTAAAGTGCCCATTTCTCTGCATTGACCATACAGGAACATAGGTGTCTCAGATCATTTCCATGTTTCATATTTCTCCATTTAGTCAAATAACTCCCCTTCTGATCCCATGCTGCAGTGGAGAGACCAAACCATGGGACAAAGATGCCCARCTGGAGCTCAGCTTGGGGGACTAGCTGTACTCTGGTCCCCAGGTTGACCTGAGCTGCTGTGCAGTCTTATCGTAGCTTGTTTGCTCCAGGTTAAGAGTTAATTTGGCTTTGTAAGTGCTGTGAGAGAGGTGTGTAGAAACTCAGAGATGGATTCGATGACCTAGTGGAAAAGTCCAGTCACAGGCATGCAGAAATAAATGTTTTAGGTTACAAGTGGATAAATTTACCTGTGCAATATTTAAGGAAATAAAAAGYGGATAGGATCAGTATCAGTCAAATTGAACTGAATAATCTTCATCCACCTGCAGCTGCTGCCTATCACCATTGCATCAAGCTTGACTCAGAAGGATCCACCAAACACACAGACCACSACCAATCACCCATCCAACATCCTTYGGTCAAACTTTACAATTTCAGTAAAAAAGACCAAATAATGGAAAAGAAAAAGATGGAATTCAGGTCATTACTAGGTCCCAAGTATCACTAGAGAACTGAGRCAAAAATAACCCACAGAAGAAGGTYAGCTATATTTCCCTAAATATGAAAAAAAAAAGGTGCTAGGGTTACAAAATAGCATTTGCATTCTTTACTCTCATAGAAACTCAAGCAATTAATTAATTTGGTATTGTACCAATGTAGTCTCCATATTTAGAAGGGATGATCCCACCCTGAGGAGATGTGGGATGTGGAGATGGGTGGAACGGGAACCAGATGTATGAAGAGAGACAACTTGCTAAAGTCACCTTTCTCTGCAAACTTAGGAGAACGGAAAATGCTCATTGTCTCTTGCGCCCACCTACACCTCCACAGCAGGCTGCAGGGTGGATTTCAAAGGTTACAAGTCAAATCAAAAGCAGATAGATTTTGAACTTTGTTTTACTCTAGTTTCCTGCATTTGTGGGGGAGGGTCTGCATTATGAACTCTGATTCATGAGTTTTCATACATAGAGGTGGCAAAACCTGAGTGCCAGCTACTCTTTTAGGCTTTCAGAGACCTCTGCTGCAGGGAAGCCTGCCCCATTGCTCCCATCCCCAAGAACTAAACCCATTCTTCTTCTTTACTTTCCAAGCTGATGAGTTCAGTTTATCCTAGCACAATGGAAAGAGAATGGACCCTCTTAAAATATTTCAACGTCACCTCAGAGCAACTCGACAAGAGCCAGGCTGTCTTCAAAGATTACAAGAACCTGACAGGATTGAACCGTGGCCATTTGAACCCTAGCGGCCATCACTCTGATGACAGCTGCAGGAGGGCTACCTTCACCCTCACCAACATAGTTCCCCAGAATGAAAAACTCAACGGTGGGGCTTGGAAAAACTATGARCAGCAAACAATGATCAAGAACACACAGGGCTGTGTCACCACCTATGTCGTCGTGGGTGCTGTGCCTGGGAACAACTATATTGCTAATGGGCGGGTTAATAAACCCAGCCACCTCTGGTCTGGTGTCTGCTGTGAGATGGACAATGACGAGAGGAGGGCCTGGGCTGTCATTGCTGAGAACGACAGGAATGACATCCAGCTCATCACRCTGGGAAGGCTGGAAGAAACGTTGACTGAGCTCTATGGAAGGGATCAGGTTTCTCTATTTGACAGARACTGTCCCCGAGAATAACCCCCCCCCGCCCAACTTCATATCCCTAGGTATAAAAGACTCGGAGCCTTTGCCACCAGCAGCCCTGCCACATGTGCTGCGCACTGTCTTGCTTCCTTCCCTAGCAGCTTTCCTGGCTCTGTCTCTTGGAGCATCTTCTCCCCAATAAAAAATAGAAAGAGGCCAGCACAGGTTCCAGCCTTCCTTGCCCTGTCACCAGTCCTTGCAAGGAGCTTTTGGAAGAGGTCTCCAAGAGGAGTCTTGGCTGGGCCACTCCAGAAGGGTGGTCTGAAAAGCAGTCCATGCGCAAGGAAATCAGAGCTTGTCATTAAGGCTAGTGAGGCTTTGCCTTTTTTATTTTTCCTCTTTGCCCATATTCAGATCATGGTTCCTTCCTCCCTTCATTTGACATCACTGGTAGTTTGTTGCTGTCTTGCCTTATCAATAAGAGTGTAGGACTTCATTCTGGGCCAAGGAAACCAGGGAGTCAGAGGATTTCTGATAAGCTATAAGGATTGTCTGATAAATGTGTTCTATAAAGGCAGATGCAGTCGATGACAACAGAAAAGGAGAAAGGGAAAGAGAAAGAGATGGAAAGGAGGAGGGCAACAAAGCACACTAAAAGCATCCTACCTGTCTGTAGAAAGGTAAAGCAAGGTGGAGGAAGGAAATAATGTAGAGCTAATTACTAGATGCCCTAACCCTAAGCTTACATGAAGACTATGCTTACATAAGTTTATTTGCAGGTTTTTGTTTGCTTGCTTTTGGACTATGCACCATGAAAGGCATCAGACAACAAGACTCAGAGATGAGATATATAGCAGACTTTGACTAATAAAAGATATATTACTGTAATACACTGGTTAGATATTTCATTCTCCATTCTGCTTCTGAACATTTTCTGCAGATTTATGTAAAATTGATTTTTTTTTAAATTGTTTAATGTATTCAATGGGTATAAAAGGTCAATGTACACTATATAATTTAGCCCCTATTTGTTCCACTGCTCGATCTTAGGGTCATCTTGTGAACAAACCATCGGTTGCTTTCCTCTGRAAAGCCCATTCCTAGCAATACCTCAGCAACAATCTCTTACAGGAGGAAGGCTGTTGAAATCCGATCTGAAGGTGCCTATGTCCGGATAGCTCCATGTGTGCTGAGGGTCTGAGCACTTGCTGCAGTTAGCACAGATTTAGGCTCAATCTGGTTGCATAAGTAGAAGYGTCTTGGGCCATTTGAGATGCCCTGAGATATGGAAGACGTCTAGTGGAGCTAACGGATATGTCACAGGATCCCTGGGACACACAAGGTCCCTGAGGGCATCTCAAGTGGCTGTAGAAACCTGAATGCAGGTAACTGGGTCCCACTCTAGATCTTTGTGCGGTGTCCAGTATCAYAGACTGTTTCTGTGTCTTCAGATGCTATGGCAATAGTAACAACAATACTGTCCTTTGCCAGTTCTTTTGCTCACAGAGGTAGAATATTCATGTTAGCAGCATCTAAGCTGTTTTTTAAGAGGGCAAATAAATAACAAAACTCACATTCCTCACTTTCTTGGAAAGCTACCTCAGGTCCCAGGTCCCATGCTTCTGACTGATTTTTACTTCTCATTTCAAACACTGCCAGAAACCCCTGAACTGGTGAAACTAATGCTATTTCAGTTGGAGGGCCTCAGCATGACCTCAACAGGCACCTCTCGGATTACTCATGGAGCCTTCTTCTTTCTGACTAGTCCAAACCACCTCCTCACACCTGCTGGGACTCAAAACCACACTTGTCCTTGTGGCTCCTCATCCCATCCCCAGCTCTGAAGGAAACTACCACCCCCACTTTTCAGGCTGTGCTGGAATCCCCCTGGCTCTCCCCACTGACCACCCCATGAGTCACCCCTCTACCAGCTCCCAGGGCCTCTCCCCATGACTCGCTCCCCTGACAGTACCCAGAAATGCCCTCCCCTCCTCAGAAAACAAGCATGAAATACATGGAAAGCCAAAGGAATAAATGAATCAGCTTGACGGTTATGTCCCAGCAGATAACAGGAACACTTCACTCATCACCCAGACTTGGAGCTAAGCAGCAGGGTTCTCTGACCCAAGGGTCCCCAGGAACAGCCTCCAGGCAGCTTTAACCTGTGATTTCCTCTGGTTTCTGCCAACACTTTCTATGAACAGGGAAGAGCTCTGTCTCCTCATTAGGATCCCTCTCTGAGCCCCAGGAATAGTGACACAGCCCTTTGGTGAGCCCAGAGCTGCTTCAGTGAGTCATGCACATACCTCCGGTGGCACAGGAGCCTCCTCCATCTGCCGGGAATCTACAGCTGCACTGCAATGGGAAGGTAATTTCACAGTTTGCTCTGCTTGGTGTTTATCTGCCTCTGGGGAGAGCTCTGGGCATCAGTGGGCTGCTGGGATTTTAGAGATGAAGGAAGGGGCATTTTGGAGGCATGGGATCTGTGAGAGCTAAACCYGACTAGACCATTTGTTCATTACGTCACCCACTGGGGTCATTTGAAGAACACACAGCTCTCCCTGGCAGCTTCACTCATARAGGTTCCCAGCACTGGTAACCCAACACTACCTACCCATTTTAGGATGGATGTTACCCATCCTAAAAAGTATCTCCAGCTGCTCTATTCCTGTGCAGCCTGGAAACACACTTGGCACATTGTATGTGTCTAAGAAACACTTTTGGCCAAAGGAGAACCAAGTGGTCCTTTGCAGACCACCTCTGCATGCATGTGCATATCCAAGTGAGCAGAAGATAGGGCTGGTAGCCAGTGCTCAGCTGTAGGGGCAGCTTTCCTCCGAAGTAATTACAAGTATGGGTTACTACTCCTAGCTTTGCCATGGACTTCCTGTGTAATCTAAACTGAGCCATTTAACTTCTGCATGGGGATGTCTAGGTTGCAAACAATCTCAAGACAGTGTGTGAGTTACCGGAAGAAGACTAGCCACAGAAGCATGGAGGCCAGGCTCTTTTTGTCCTCTGAGAAATGGGACAAATTAATGGGTGAGGAGCTCAATTTGAGGTTGCTGCAGCTCAGCTGCTTCTGTTGCCTGCACAGATATGTCAAGAGCTAGATGGGCTCTCGCTGCAGGAGACATATCCTGTGTCTCAGTACCTTTCCTTCCTACGTTAAATAAGATTAATGATGTCTTCCTTCCTCATGGGGAACCTCTTGTTTGAGYGGTTCAGCCAGGTCTGTGAAGGGCTCAGATGCTGCTTTCCTGGTAATTCTCCATTGCCAGTGACTTGTGAGTTTGGTGGAGAAGGCTCAAGTCATGTTTCTGACCCTGCACATCCCTGGCTGGAACTAAGTGTTCTCCCTCTCAAGGAACCACCTAAAAGGTTGTTTTTAGCACACTGCAGTCTGGTGGAGGATGCTTTCTCCCCTTTAGGAACAGGGAACAAGGAGGCACCAAGGCAGAGCACGAGAGGTTTTCCTGTGGTCCCAGCACAACTACGATCAAGGTCACTGGGAATCTCCAAAGCAAGGAAGCAGACACAGGGTCCTGTCCATCCTCACGTGGTCCTCAGGAGCAGGGACTGGGAGATCCAAACAGTTTTGCCGAGGTTCAGGAGGAAACAGGGAGAGATCACTCCTTTTACTTGGATGTTACATTTTTTCCTTCTGTCCTCTTCTGTTCTTCACTTTAATTGGGAGCCTCTTCATTTTTTCTGTCATGGCATTTTAATGAATAATGCTGTTCCAGCGGTGTTTCAAATGTTGGCAAAGATTTTGCTTCTCTTCTCGCCATTGGTCTCTTTTCTCCTCACTATCATTTCTAGGTAGGGGCCCTACACTGAGCTTTACTCTGCAATGCATTTTTGTTCTCCTTCAAAGATGAAAATGCATCCATCTGTAACAGAACGACAGAATAGCAGTAAGAGGAAATCTCAGGCAGATGGAGCTGGGCCGTTAACAGTTGACAGCAGCTTCTCAAGACACGGTGGCAGGGCAGCAGATGTGACTAGTGTAAAGCCTACTGGTGCTGCTGAGGCCTGATTCACAGAGGGCTCACATCATGGTGTGTCTTGTAGTGTTAATTGCATTCTTTCTTGCATATATTTACTGGTGACGCAGTATTGGTCAAGGGCAGAGCTCCTGGCTGATAGGCTCAGCTTCTTGCAGGGTTCACGGGTTCACTGAAGTAGGGCTGAAAACCTAAGGGTTACCTTGTCCATGTGTCAGCTCTGCTCTACTCAGACCATTCAGATATGACCTAYTGCCATGAGCTTGCAGGACTCCCAGTTGCTTAAACAATTTTGTCCAGAGATGTGTAGAGTAGCACTGGTTTCATCACTGATAAGTCATTTGGATCTATGATCTTGAAGTTAGAAGAGAAATGAAGGAACAAAGATATGTGCAGGTGGTGTCTGAGGGCACTGGCCTGCTCAAGACTCTTCTCAAGCACACATTATGCTCACCCGCTGTGCGAGAGCCTGGCTCCCTTTCTGCTAAGGAAGCTGAACTCACAGCAGAGCTGTGGTGCAGACAGACAGTTTCAGCCTCATCACAGTTAACATGTTACTTTGAAGCAAGGACTACAGACCAGATTTCCCCTCGCCAAACACACTGTGAGTGCACGCACCTCCATTCATTTTCTGTCTTGAGCTCAGAGTTGATTTGCATCAAACATATGATGTGGAATGGTAGGATGAAGTAGCCCCAACCTCAACAATAWCTCAAAGCCATATGGTTAGGACAGGAACCAACATATACATGTTCAGACCATTTTCAGAGCAAGAAAAAAAAAGAGAAAAGATGCATTACTCAGTGAGCAGCAGAACTAATGAAGCCCACGTTTCTGAGCATCCCCCTCTGCAGTTACCTCAGATTTCCCCATATCTCATAAGATGCGTCCCTGGTTCTTCCTCTCTTGACCACATCTCCCACTTTGTCTCCACCCCAAATACACTGCTTAGAGCTGGATGAGATGTAACATGTACTGTTTGTATTTCTGGATGAAACACATGCTGGTTGTGTTTGAAACATGCAGGCTGATCTGCCTGATCAGCCACAGGGAGTGCAAATCTCTCAATCTCACACTGCAAGGTCAGCCTTTTTCCTGGGAAAGAGGGCTCAAAGTGAGGAGAAACCCACTGCCCTGCATGYTGATGCAAAAGCAGTCTGAAATGTCACTGCATGTTCTCACCTTTTCCTCTTATGGATGCAAATCTGGCTGAACACAATTTTCMTTTCACTTTATTATTACTTGATCTAAGGGAGACAAAGCTCTGAGCTGGATATGTGATGTGCTCTACAACCACAGAACAAGGTCAGAGCCACTAGGAGTTTGCCATTGCTGAAGAGAGCATGAGACAAAATCTGGATGCAAACAGGCAAAGGGAYGAGTGCTAGGCTGGTTGGCATGCTGGGCAGTCTTGAAGTAAAGTGAACTAGGTGGTGTCAGATTTGTCCTGCACCATGTAGTGAGTGCTTGACCACRGGAAGAGAAGAAGTAGTGGCAATTCCTTAGCTGGAACAAGTAGATGGTCTTTCCTGAGGCTCACAGGAGGTCCCACTGTGAATTTCCTGTCCTCAGTTAAATGTGAGTCTTTGAAAAGCAAAAATGTGGTTTGCTTAATACAGTTACTGCTTTGTATTGCTGAGCGTTGCTAGAAAAGAAGAATGCTTAGTTTATTAAAATAGAAAGAACTTATACTTTCGTATGTTGTGCAATATTGCAAGGTCATCAAAGAAGCTGGAAAGCTTGGAGTCTTGAAAAGCAATTCTTCCTCTTGACTGTTCAACCAAGCATGAGAAATATACTGTTTTGCAATTAAAAGTAAGAGCAGTTGAAGGTGGATCTTTGCATTTCTGTAGTGTTGTCTGTCTGATCTTTAGTGCACTTTCTGGAGATTAAAGGGCTAAAACATGGGCAGCTCCTAGAGCAATACCTAGTAGGGGGATAAACTATAGGCCCCTGAATGTAAGGACTAAAAGCTTGAGATAGCAGAGAAGAAACGTCAACTGAGAGCTTATAAAAGGAGAGTGACAGAACCAAAATGACTGGGTCATTGAACACGTTTGCATGAAAGTAGCAAAATAGTCACAGCGAAGATCAAAAGAGAAAAACTTTGTAGTGTAGGGCTACRAAGATGATCAGAGGGCTGGAGCACCTACCCTATGAGGAACAGCTGCAAGAGCTGGGCCTGTTCAGCCTGCGGAAGAGAAGACTGAGGGGGGATCTGATCAATGTGTACCTGAAGGGAGAGTGTCAAGGGGACGGGGACAAACTCTTTTCAGTTGTCCCATGTGACAGRACAGGAGGCAATGGGCAGAAGTTGAAGTACAGGAAGTTCCACCTGAACGTGAAGGGGAATTTCTTCACTGAGAGTGACAGGGCACTGGACCAGGCTGCCCAGAGAGGTGGTGGAGTCTCCTTCTCTGGAGATCTTCAAGGTCCGCCTGGATGCAACCCTGTCTAACATGCTCTAGGTGACCTTGCTGAGCAAGGAGGTTGGGCTAGATGTCCCTTCCAATCTTACTGATTCTGATTCTAGGTGTAAACTAGACTTGGAGTAAAGCTGTAGTAGGAAGGAAAAGTGAGATCTCAGAGCTGGTGTGAAGGAATCAGTAGCAATTTAAACTGGGAAAGAGAAAGAGATATCTGAAGGATATTTTCAGATACAGCATGCCAGGTGTTATGAGATAACATTTGCTTTCTAAGTATAATGTTGGCTTCTGTAAAGTATTTATAATGTAAATTTGTGCTATGTGTCTCACGAATTGCACGACAGCAACTCTTTCGGCAGTTATATTACCTGAATCTACTTCCTGAATAACCTACTGACGTTATCTTAGTTTGKTAAATTGAAAACTTGTATTTAACGAATTGCTCTGTGCATAAATAGCTCATACGTAATTTACTTCTGAGACGCTGAGATCTCATTCTGAATATATAGAGCACCGGACTGGCACTGAGGCTGGTTTACATCATCTCAGTGCCATTTTTTTCAGTACATGAAATGAAGATAACAGAATTATCTTCACTTTACTGTGCGTTGGGCTTACAGCTAAAGGGGATAGTATAGAAAACCTCAGTTTTATTAGTTTGCCCTTACACTGCCCTAATTCATAATTTATTGAGGATTGATGGAGTTTCAGCARTATAAAAACAATAAAAATAGAGGAGAAATAAACCTTTGGTTTCAAGCAGAGTGAGCTGGAAAACAGGGCTACCCATGYGCTGGAAAATTTGTCATTTCAAAATGTGGTTTCACTCTGAATCAGAACAAAAACCCAAGAGYTTCCAAATTCCCCCTTGAAATGGAAATTCTGAGACTTTAGTTTGGAAATGCTGAAGCAGGCCRTTTCTGATACCCGGCTCCTGCCCCGGGCCCGCCGAGTGAAATCGGCTCTTGTCAGTGTGCAGCGTTGCTGCTGCCAGCTTTGCTGAGTTGGTGGGATGTTTCCTGGGGACACCTATGACGCCATCTCCCCAGGAGCCGCTCGGAGGACCGCAAAGCACCAAACATTGCTCTGGGAGGAGACTTAGTTTCATTTCTTGCAATAGGCTGCGCCTTTATCCTTCCTCCTGGAGGGACTTACTCGTGGTAAGTCCTGGAGGGACCACAGCTCTGGAGCCTGCCTGTTGAAAGGGCTGTGTTTTGTATAGGTGCAAATGCTGAAGCTTGAAAAGTAAAATCTAGTCAGGGAACATCTTATCTGACTTCCTTCTGCAGAAAGACTATGGAGAAAATAATTGTAGAACTATTTAAATAGGATGCTGGACACTTGGAAATGTGGAAGCTGGTGCTTCCTGAAGACTTGAAGTCTTTGCTCACAGACCTTCATACTCCCCAGGTGAGCAGATACTAGCCCTGCCAGGTTGCTATGCCTGTAGAAAAAGTAAAAACCAGTCTAGAAAATAGGTAGGTAGCTGAAGTGTTAAGACTGTGACTGTTAGGCAGATGTGTACTGACCCCTTGCACTCTCTCCTCAGCCTTGGCTTATTTCTACTTTGTAAAAGTTGTCTAAGAAATGGGCCATTTTTGGCCATTGAGCAGAGCCTGTTCATGAGCGCCACATCTGTAATTGTTTCTCACTTGTCCCTGCAACTGAAAATATATTTTAATTTAAGGAACTGTTTGTTCTTATGATGTTAGGAGATGAGTTTATCAGGTGTCTTCAGCGATGTTACAGAGGTGAGTGACAGACTGTGCAAGTCTTGATATCTTYTGAGGTTTGGATTCAGCTCGTTGACTGGGACATCTTAACGAAGGCATCTATATGTGGAGTAATTCTGCAGCCTGGACACAAGTGCCTTGAACTTTCAGCTATCAGTGCAGAAGACAGACTTCTTTCAGGAGCAATATTGACCTGGACTGTAAAGTTTATTGTTTCCTGTTACACATATTAGAGATGCTGTTGCCAGAGCTCCTCTTGCCCAAGTTTTTTAAATTTCCTCCAGCATTTCAAAGGTTACGTATGATTTTAAATGTGTGATGTTAGCTTTAGCAAAAACCTCTAAAATAGACCTTCCGGCAACACGTTCTCAAGTCTGTCATAACTTTCATTAAAATAAGAGGGTAATGGAAAACAAATCTTGCATTTTCCAAAGTTTAGATCAATAACAAGAAGTTGTCTTCCAAACATCCAGAATGATTTATTATTATATTTCATTAGTCATTCCATGCTRAGAAGATCAAAGTTTGCAAAGTAAAAAGATACCAAATGCTATACTTCATGTAAAACTAGGGAGCGCAGCCAAAGAGGCGGCGCAGCAGTGACAGCGCTCCTTGGCCACGACCTCCCCCAAGGTGGAGTTTTGCTCCCAGGCAAAACTCCCAGGTACCACTGATTTCAAAGCACTCTCTGTTCATCATGTTGAAGCATCAGGCTTTAGGAACAGTCCTTTCTCCAAAGGGCCAATGAGTCCTGCTGAGAGGTAAAGTACAGCTTAACTGAGAGTTACAGCTTCCTGCTAAAGTGTGTCTACAGCTCCTGGGCTGCCCATAACCTGGATTCAGGCTCTCTATGTAGACATTAATACCTAGGAAAATTAAACCCCATAATAAGCTCCCCAGTCCATATCCCACCATAGTTTGCAAGTCCCTTACCAGACGTGTGTCTTCCTTAATAGTGAAATTTCCAAGAAACGAAGGGAAAATGTGGCGAGAGAGAGAGCTCATGAACCAGCCTAGCTAGGAAAAGGAGGATAAAACACTGGAGTAGTGGGAGATATACAACTCTGCCCTGGTTATCTGGATAACTTTGGTTAAAAATGTGCATGCTAGAAGCAGATGAAGTATTGACCTTCTGCAGTGAAACGTCCTGAGCAGAACAAGCTGTGTCARACTAACCACAGTGCTTGATGGAGATACGTTAGCAGTAAGTAACACACATTTAACAGACAAAGCCGGAGAGCTTAGTGCCACTGCTTACTGCTTTCAGAGCAGCTGACAGGYGTGAAAACCTATCTATTGCATAAATACAGGTTGTCATCTGTTCCCATACAAAATAACAGCATATACTAGACCATTACACATCCATCTTTATAAAGATTCCTATTACAAATTAGTCCTATTCCAACAGGAATAAAAAAGCCACTGAAAGTATAAATATCATGGCTATGGAGTAAGAATAACTCAACAGGAATACAAACCAGAAAAAAATAATGGTACACACACACTCTATCACAAAATAGAAAACTACACTAACATCTCATGCCTTCTGAATTATAAGAAAGGGTTTCATTCCATCTGGCTTTAGACATATGTAAGCATCTGTAGGTAATCTTGTCAATCTGGGCATCATTTATAGTCAAAGGAGAGGGAGAGAAATAGGTACCTTAAGACCATGCATCACTGTGCTATATATATATATGACATAAACAAAAATATACATACATATAGAGAGTGTGATGAACTGCTCTCCAAAGGGACTTACTCCTTCCCATTGTCTGCTGCAGATTAGATGTCTGCATTTTGTCAGATGACCCCATCCTACTATGCAGGACCTGGTTAGAGAGGCAGGTACCTACTCAAAGTTCATAATTTCCCCAAAATACATGTACTTGTCAAATATTGTGTATGCTGAAGTCATACTTAAGCCTGTCCTTAAATGCTCTTTTTCTATGCACTTTGGTGCTCTGCAGTTATGAAAGGAGCTGTCAAATTGATCAGCTGCCACAATCTTCCCTGTGCTGAATGAATAACATAGCAATTGTACTGTGGAAGGGCATGGTTAGGAAGAGGGAGGTGAAGACTGCTGTGTCTGTATATTGAACCATGAGGGAGTCCATAAAGATTTTCAGCTTATGTGCAGAGGGTAAATGGGCTTAAYTTCATTTTCCAAGAGAAACGGTGTAAGGAGGAGGAAAGTGTGGCAGAGTTTGACCTGTACAGATAGAGAAAGGATGAGGGAAACCAGTGTCCAGCTTCTCTTGCCATGGAGAACAACCTGTCTAACCTGCAACCCTGTTTAACATGCTCTAGGTGACCCTGCTGAGCAGGGAGGTTGGACTAGATGCTCTCCAGAAGTCCCTTACAACCTTACTGATACTGTGATTCTGTGATTCTGAGAAGGTGGCACGTGGACTAAGACTTGTAGCAACAGTGCCACTGTTTAAGGCAGGAGGGCTTGCGGTGCTTGGGCGAGTGGTGCATACGTATGCCTGGTAGCTTGGGAGAGCTTGTGATTATATTAGCAATACATCCACTACCAATGTCAATGACTGTGTGCACACGCTCCACCCATACTCTGCAGATGGGAAGTAATTATTCTGCCATTAGCATTCAGCTGCCTCCTTCATATATTTGATCTGAGTCTCTGGACTTCCTCCTTGTTTGCTGCTGGTCTTGGAGCTGCTGGAGCAATCTGGTTTCTCTTGACACGATTCACTGCTGATCCCCTGCTTACCTGTGGCAAGACATTGATTTCACAAGCTTAGATCTGAATGAAGCAATTCACTGAAAGGTCTTTACTACAGAAAAGACAGATTTTCTATTGATTTTTTGACATTTGCTGTGAGAGATCTCATAACACTTTCTGCAGAAGATGCCACTTAGGATCTCAGTTACATTAGGGCTAGAAGGGACCTTTGAGATCAGCTGTTTCATCACCTGTTCCACCTGAARGTTAATGAAATATAGATCATCCCTGGCAGCTTTTTGCCTGTCCTAGTCTCAGAAATTCTACAATGACCCAGGYAATCTGTACCATGACTGACCACCTTCATCACTAAAACATGTTTCGAAGTGGCATCTATACTTTGTATYGCTTTACCCTGTTGAGAACTGGCARAAAGTCCTGTTGTTGTGGTTCCGCAAATTCCTTCACTTCTCCTTTTAGAGGAAAATCCCAATTCAGTGGAGAAGCAGAGTCCATTAGCAATGGCACATGAAGAGAAATGGATGAGGATTAGCAAAGAGAAAGGAGGAAAGAAGAATGAAGCAGTGTGAAATAGGGACATCTCAAATTAAGTAGGTTGTGGAGTTTGAGAACAGGAATAGTTGTGGGGCATCTCAGTGTAGTAACAGAAATGGCAAAGAGTCCAGACTAAAATAAGTCTAAAATAGAAAGCAGTCATGACGTGACTGAGAAATCAGAGGGATGAAGGAAGAAGAATTATGTGGTTTTGGGGGCAGATGCTCCACCAGACTTCCCACAGATTAACCAGAAAGAAAAAGACTGATTGTGTAATCTATCTGAAACCAACATATTTGCATAATTAACCTTAACTTCCTCACTGGATTCATTTTCCACCCGTTATTTGAACTGTCATTCTCAGTTCCACAATGGCAGGRACAAAGCAGTTTTATGTTTGCTTTTCAGTTTCAAAAGCTCTGATTCCTCCTTTTGTGACGATATTTTGTAGCTGAAGCAAACAATCCAAATTCTAGGAGCTTTCATTTAACACCAACGAAAGCAGTAAGAAATCCAGGCCGTGCARTACTGAAATGCCTGATCCACTGAAACCTTGGGATTTTTTTTAGAGTTAACATTTTCCTAGTTCCTTCCTACTTACCGTATACTCTGTTTGGTGAGTCACACAAAGATGGCAGGAATGAGAAGTAGAACAAAAAAGATAGCTGTTAAAACACAAAACCAGCACAGTTAGCACCTGGCATTATCTGTAAGGCTCCCTAGGGATCACTGCAGTYACTTCAGTCGGGAAAAACAGAGGTGAGAACAGGGAAAGGAGCTCACCTTGCCCCAACATCCAGAGGGATTTTCCTTAATGCCCCATTGCTCTGCTCCTTGGGGCAAACAGGACACAGCCAGAAAACATTGAGGCTCTGGGCAATTAGAGAGCAACCATGGCCAAATGGTCTGATCTACTGATCTACTGATGCTGCAGTCTCTGGCAGAGCTTGCAATACTCCTGCCCTTCCTTTAATTTGCTCTGKTATTCCTGAATATTATAACGCGTGCTACAAATGTCAGCAGGCTCCAGCTGGAATCAAGAGCCTTTGTATGAAGCCTTGAACATATGCAGAGCAAGAGACTATTTCTATTTTAGCAGCTAAAAGTTGACTCAAGGATGGGKAAGGGGGAATAGAAAATCATTTCGGATTGATCTAAATGTATCAGTTTATCTGCGAGGATGTATTTTGTTTGCTCATCCACCTCAACTGCTTTGAAGTTGTGAAAGAAACATACCATCTGAATTATTACATTTTTTTCCAGTTGAAATTATTCACTGAACTCACACAAAGCTTCAGAGCCAGAACTTGAAAAGAAGTCCAGTTTAAAAACTACATTYTTGATCTATTGATCAACCCTTCGGAAAAAGTCATCGCAATCTACTCTTACGTCCCTTATATGACTTTGAAAAAAGTCTTTATAAAAAGCTTAAGTGTTTAAATAGTCTCTATTTACACTTTCTCTATTGAGTTTTCACTCAATAYGTGGGCATAGATGTGTCGTGCAGTATGTTTATTAGCTTTTATAGCAGAGTTGGATCTCCTCAGTAGCACAGCAAATTGAAAGGCAAAGTGACTGTTCTGAGGGACAGGGTGAAGCCTGAGCCCAATTAACAAAATGGCATACCTGTCACTAGTAGTATCATAGATGAGGAAAAGGATGGATAAGTTGTACCTACAAAGAGAGAAAAAAATCATGATTTTGTATCGATTTACTGCTCTTGGCAGAAGAGCCTGCTTATTTGAGAATCAAAGCAGGGATGAAGGTCAAATCAGGCTGGGTCTGAGAGGTCTCTGCACAGCAACGGCTGGGTTTGTCTCTTGGCCATTAATTGACATTTCCAGCCTGAATATGAATGTATGAGCTGTGCTGATAACAGTGGGCATGAAGCAAACTATATCTTCCAGGGAATGGCATCAAGCTAGGATCTTTATTTTGTATGAGACTGGAGAGGGAAGGAGACCTTTCAAATGCTAGGCTAGGATCTGGAAACATGGCTTARAATCTATCTAATTCCCCAGAAAATCAACCTAAAACTTTCATAGGGCAAGAAATTCTTTGAATTTCTCCCTTATCCCAAAAAGGATGCTTTGAGTGTGAGTCAAAATAAAATACTGGTAGGTCTTTAACAAAAGGTCCTGTAGAAATGGTCTCTTGATAAATTCTTTCGTGCTAGATGCTCAGGGGAGAACTGAGAAATGGGAGAATCTATTCCTTATCTAAATCCTCATCTTTACTCCCATTAAAGACCTCACATTATTATGAAAGTGAAGGCAATGCTTTGATGGAATAAAYTCTTGAAGCACTAATTACAAAGAATGAGTTTGCTCAGGTTTCAGTGTGTTTTCGCAGGAGACTGGATTTGTTATTCAGAGGCAAAAATGGCCTATTTCATCATTTGGTCTCAATTGTTTTTCATAATCCTAATTTTAAGATTTCAACTATTTATAATCTCTGACTGTTTAATAGGTTGTAGCACTTTGATCCTGATAGCATTAAGTGGAATTAGCAATAGCAAAAAATGACTGTCCTGAAGGAGGAAGACCAAATAACAAATTGTGATGGCTCTACCTGAAACACTCTGAACCGGACACCATATGGAAAAAGATGGATCTACAAAGAAGAGGAGAAATTCTCGGGTTAATGCTGATTTAATGTGTCCTGCAAGAAAGGTGCTTTATTTCTACAGTCAGAATGGCAACTAGAGGCAAATATGGCCAAACTGTACCTGCAGGCAAAGGGGTCTGCCCAAACTACCACCCCTCCACTACAGCATTGCCTGGTACGAGTCACAGGGGCTGGCATTCTTCTCACCTAGAACTGATCTCCAAGATAGTCATCTGGGCTCTGTTATAGTCCTTGGGGAGAAAAAGGCCCTTATAGGGTGCAATTCAGCTCATCCTAAACTAGACCTCTAAAATAGGGCAGCTAACAGAGCAATTTTCACACCTATTTCTCTCTGTTGATTATCAAGGCAGCCTAGCTCAGACGCAGACATCTGTGTGGTAGACGTCTACAGTGCTGCAGGAGGACTTTTCCCTTAAAGGCCTCAGTCTTGGTGACATCATTTTTTCCACCGTCATTTGGTAGGAGCTTATCGTCTAAATACCTTGCGCTGATCTGGGCCCTTGGGCCAGGCTTCTACCTATGTGAAATGGGGCACACAGCACTCCTCTGTCTCTCAGGACATTGGGAGAGTAATGGAAGACTGAGAAGGATAGAGATGACGGATTGCTGGTCCTACCACTTGCAACAGCTCTACCTGCAACCCAGAGGACCTCAGTGCTATCACAAACACTTGGGAAAAGGTCTCTGTGCTCTCTCCACATGGCTTTCAGTGACCTGTATTGAATTGAGGCAGTGTAGAGTTAGAGGAGATGCTATCAGAGAAGGCAGGTAACTTTGCTGCAAGACAGGCTGAGAAGCACATTCCTTTTGTCACTAACAAATCCAAGGGCATAAAAACAAGAGAAAGAAGTTCAGCAGCCTCATCTGAGAGTGTTGCTGGYTCCCTGAGCAGCTAAACTCAAGCTACCTGAGCATATCAGTGCCTTCCCTCGACAGTCACATGAGAATGTAAGCTCTTCCATCAGGGTGGAGGCTCACATTCATACAACCACATTTCTCCCCGTTTCTTCCACTTGATGTTTCCTATTAGGTGGCTCCTGCTTTCGGAGGCGTCTCAGAAGCTCTAGGCACATAGATTTAGGAGGGGGTATCTGTGAATCAGAACTAAGGTTTTTAAAAACACGTGAGTCTGGGTCCTGTGGGTCCCCTGATGGGTCATGGGATATCTTTGGTGTCTCTTTGGTCAAAACAGCATCCTGGACTATTAAATTAAGAACCAAGGCACGTCACTCATAGTTAGGTTTAGCTGTAGGCTAGCTATACTGTGAATTCTGCAACCCTGTGCAATCATGAGGGATRCTTAGACACACCTTTCCAAGTACCTCACTATGAAGTGAGAGTAGATGAAAAGTGCCAGGAGCAAGGACAGAAGAGAAAGGCTTATACTACTATTTTCTTCACATTATAGGACATAGTGGCCCCATCTGCTCCCATATTCAAGCTTGCTTTTGCAGCATTTCAGTTAGCATGAAAGGACACCCAAGTTCGAGTAGGATGCAAGTATGTCCTTCTCAGAGAGATCAACTTTATCCGTATCCCTACTCCATGGCTGCTGCTGTCTCCAGTCCAGTCTGTACCCCAGCCAGTCCCAGCTCTGTGGTTGCTGATGTCTCCATCCTGTACCCCAACCAGGCTGTTCCCTAGGACGGATGTGCTGATTTGGAGGGGTCTGGCCRCTGCATAACCAGGCAGTGACACTGATGGGATGCCAAAGCTACCATCTTACCTGATTTGATAATCTGTGATGGCCACTCATCCTTATGGCTACTGCTGTTGGTACATCGCATGTCAAGGTGGGTCCAGATGATTTTGCCATTCACCTTCTTGCATGTGCTCGTGCCCGAGGTGGGAGATCGCTTGTCATAACCTCTCTGACACTTGAAATGTAGTACTTGCCCCACGTTATACCGTTCCTTCCGTCTTAAAGAGGCATGYGGAATAGTCTTGGGCACCCCACAAAAAGCTGTGAAATCACGAGGCAGTACACAGTTAGGTAGACAGATTTAGCCTCTGTTTTCATTTGCGAAAAMCCAGGTTTGTATTAGTACAAGATCTCGAATAGCAGGGAATACCAAACTTTCCTAATTCTTCWTGAGGATATAAAGCAGTCACTCTCATCAGATCACTTGTTCAACCAAACAGATATTCTAGCAATATTTTTATTCTTTATGGCTAAAAAAACAAAACCTGAAGGATATGATTTCCAAAGTTRCTTAGCATCACTCTTAAGCTGCTTCCATGGAAATCAGCAGGATAAGCATTACAGTAATAAATGGCCTCTAGCTTACCTTTACGGTCAAACTCTGGAACGTTTTCTTGTTCTTTGGGTGCAGGACTCTGTGTTTCTCTTTCTGGCTTCTGTGTAAATTCTAACTCCACCGTGGGAGCTGCCGACAACAAAACCTTCTTTTCTGTGAGAGAAGTTTTATTTGCTGAGCTACAGCAGGACGAACAGCAAAACAAAGTCAGAGCACCCGAGTTTTTACAGGATAGAACTGYTGTAAGCTTTATCATGCAGAGGTAAACACAAAAGATCACTTGTTAGCACAATGTCCAGATGCATCTTATAATGACTAACTCGTTGGGAAAACACTACTRTGAGTGTGGCGAGGACAGTAATTACTTACGAATGCATTCAAACTTCCGGTAAAACCAGTCAGCAATCCCACTTGTGTTCCGACATTCAATTCCCGGGTACTGCCCGCTTCTTCTCCCATAGCCGTCGTCACATTCATAATAGAGTCTGCTCCCCAACGGGTATGTTTCAGCAGCAACATCAGCAAATTCAATTCTTTGGAGAAGTGGGCATTCTTCTGCAARCAAAAAGCCCGTGAATCAGGACACCTTGGGCATCTACCTCATTCACTGAGAACTTCACACATCTTTCTGTCTCATCAGTATCAGATCATACCCAGAACTCAGTTAAGTATCTGGGACCAAATTCTGCTCCCAACAACAGCGTTGCAATCACARCAGTCTCATAAGTTGTGATCAAAGTTAGAGAGGTAGAATAAAGGGATTTGAAGAGATTCACTAAATAGATAGCTCCTAAAGCTATCTATCGGGCTAGTGTCAGACCCAAGGTGAGACATGACAGTACTCCTGTAGAGGACAGCCTTGTGAGGTATCTGAAAGGCACCTAAGTGCAGCGGAAATGTATAACCATGAGGTGACAGCACCATGTGCTCTGAACATCTGGGTCTGTCTGCGACTCTGGTTGAGATGGAGAAAAATCTGGGATCAGTCAAGCTAACATGCAGTACAAATCCAGCTTCTTCCTCCTCCTCTTCCTCTTGATAGAGGGCTGCTCACACCCTCAGAGGTGTCAATCTGGATGTGAAGGTAGCAGAGCTTTGCTTCTCTGATTCTCTCCAAGCCAAGGATATGCTCTGAGTGCCTGGTGAAACTATTGGTTATTTTAAGCCCACAATTTTTATTTTAATTTTAGAGCAATCCCCTCTCCCCTAAAGCCTTCTTCATATAACAGTTAGCAGTTGCCATTGATTTTGTGAGTATAAGTTTGTCCGGGAGGCAAAGAAWATACTGGGGAAAAGTCCTAGCCTTGGAATTTTCTGCACTGAATGGAGTCTGCATTGGTCTACACTCTTTTAGCTAGGAGGGGCTGATTCCACTCACTCATGTTTTTTTCTGGAGGAGAAAGGATGCTGGAGCCTGGAAATGCTACAGCAGCTGGGTGTGGTGGTTGGAGGCACCGGGTGTATCTGCTTGCTCCTGCCCCAGTTGTCTGAATACAGTTGTAAAGCCCTCTCTTTCTACACCCAGTAAGTTGGCAACATGTAGCACTACCAACATTTTTTTTAATGAAGCTATACAAGATCATACTGTAAAGATATTACCTGCATCAGAATGCACAGCCTTCGTTCTATGGAGTGAAACATAGTAAGCAAAACTAGATCATTAAAAGTTGCAATCATGCATAAGCAAATATTGAAAAGACSAGTAGATTTGCAGTTCAGTTTGAGCATGCCAAAAAGCAGCTTACTGTGAAATAAGTTTGCAAATCTAAATATAACTTGTCCCAAAACAAGGACGTTAAGCGTTGTGTCATCAGCAAATCACATCTAAATATACTTCTTAATCAGTTAGAATGAATTAAGTTAGATTATTTCAGTGCACTTGAAAAGCTAGCAGAAGCTGAGCTGGAGATGCAGAAGTTGACGAAAGCACTATTTAACGATTATGTAAGGTCTAAAGGCTGAGAAAACGATAAAATATTCTGGCTGCATCAGGACTGGCATTCAGGAGCTTTTGGTGCATGATCCATGGCCCTTAATGCTTATGCATAATAGTTACAGCTATTATGAGTAAAATTCCTTAGTCCTTGTGTCTTCACATTTTCTGTAACCATAATTAATGTAGTCTTGGCAACCGTCAAGAACGACTCTAAATTCCGGATAGCTGTTCATCTTGTGGCATCTGCCCTTGACTCCCAAGCTGCCCTCTCCTTGAAACAAAGCCATGCCTTGCTGCCAGTAACACAATCAGTGATTTCCAGACCCAGGGCTGCAATGCCCTTTTCTTTCAGAGCCACCCATCATTTTCATGCTTTGATATTTTCTGCCATTTTCCCTTTTTATTACCTTAACACTTAATAAAAGCCACARAGTTCGAAGAGGTCACCAATGAGAAGTGTTGTGAGCTGCTTAACAGCCAAGCTGCTTAAGGACTATTTCAACCCCCTTGTATCTTTGTGTTATCAAAGGATTCGCCTCCTAAACTATATCAGACTGTGGCTTTGACAGAAGCTACTGTACCCGAAATAGTTAACCACATGGTTTACCACAGACTGTCAGGGTGATTAAAATTAAAGAGTTATCAGATTAGCAGCAGGCTGTGAGCACGTACTCTCACTTTCCCTGAAAGCTAAAAGCATGTTTCCCTCAAGACTTCAAAAGTCTCTTTGAAGCAGACTGCAGATCTGAATCTCAGCAAGAGGCATTCAAACCTACAACTCTTTACTCTCTTCTTAAGAAAACCCACAGCATTTAGCCTACTCATCATAAAGGGCAACTGTTATTTTAATCAGTGATCAAATGAAGTTAGGGTTCTTCTGAACTTACACACATCAGATAAGGAATGCAGAGAAGTGATGTGCATGGGTTGTTGTGAACAATACCCGACTTCCACACCAATCACACTAGTATTCTGCATTGATCCATGTTGCAGATGGATCTCATGCAAAGCTCTTGGATCCAGCCTCTTCATTTCATCCATGTCACTCAAAGTCTTGTCTTCTCACATCTAAACCACTGCAATTTCTTCTTCTTTGGCCTTTACAACCTTATTCCTGGCTCCAGAAATCATTCAGAAACATGAATTTCCTAGGCTTCATCATGACCATCATGTCCTTCTGTTTGCTTCCCTCTTTTGGCTCCTACAGCTTCATTGTTGSATCARACATTTTGTTCTCGTTTTCAAGGACCTTCTCAACTTAYTCACTCTCATATCCCTTCAAAACATTGGCTTCTCTTTGGGTGTTAGCTTTCATCACYAACACATTTGGTATTGAAGTCATCAGCTTTTGAGCTTACTGGTACGATGACCCTCACACTGGGAGGACCCCTACATGAATATGTGAATTTCAAGATATCCAGTGTCATTATTCCTTTTAACTGTCTGTAAGTATCTTATATATCTTCAACAGTGCCTCTTTTTAAGTGGTCTTTTACCCAACTTTCAAGCACAGGTAGGTGCCCGACATGCTGATCCGTATTACTTCTTGTAAGACTTTGTGGTCTTAAATTTGGATCCTATGCTTTCTATGTTTGTCAATTCTTTATATTTGTATCACGCCTAACCAAAAAAAAAAAAAAAATCTAGCTGTAAGCCAAGACTCAGGACATTGTGACATTAGGTGCCATAATATCTTACGATAATGACCACACACTCCGTGAAATCTATATGTGAATGGCCAGGAAAGCTCTTGGCTCAGCATTTAGCAGTACCACAGACTCCAGCTAACTGTCCCGTTCAAATTCTCATCAAGGAAGAATAAGAATCCCCCAAAGCTGCAGGGGCCGTAGGTAGTGGCGTACAGGTGTGCAGGGATGTTTCGTGCCACCAGACCTCCTGGGACAGTGTGGAACACTGTGCAGAAGGGAAGCAGACTTGGTGAGGTCTGGGTCATATTGCTTACATAGAAAGGTCTCTGGAACAAATCTTCCCTAGAAACTCATTCTGTATGGTTTTGCTCTTAAAAAAAAATCAACATTCTGCAACAAGGATGATGAAAGAGCTAGAGAATAGGAAGCAGTCAGGGAAGGAGATAATGGCAGTGCAGATTCACTACTTGACTGGATTCTTTACTTTTGATATTTTTGAGGGAAGATTTTTCTTGCTCTTTGCAGATGGTTGGGAATTTGTCTGTCAGTTAGCTTGAGCTGGTCCTATATGAAAATACAGACCTTCTAAAGGTCCTGGAGTCACCTGCCTTACAGCCTCTGACGACTCGGTTTACTGCCTGCCTCTGCAATAGCTCCAGGGCTGCACTCCTGCCAGTATCAGTTTAAAAGATTGATTTTGAATCACCTTCAAATGTTTTAGTGAGATTTGGTTTGCCTCCTTGTTTTCCTTCCTCACATCCTTTAATTCCCCATCCCCGTGATGAGGTGCTGTATGTCCCTATTTCCTTCTCTTTCAATCTTGATGTCTCCTGTCTTCCCTTTCCCTCATTCACATGCTTCATCAGCCCCTACTTCCTTTTTTTGTCTCTTCTCCACCAAAACTGCCCTGGGAATCCATTCCTTCTTCCTTATGAGTACTGCCATGAAAAGAGGTAAGCTGAAATGGGGTAAGCAAAGAGAGACGGGGTGCAATTACATTCAGGTGRTTTAGCATTGCAAAACTGCTAAAATCTATTGCTCTTCCAACAGAGACTCCCGGGACTCCTCTTTTTGATATTCTAATTTCTCCCTGTATCAGTGGATTTTAGTCCCTAGAGCATTCCCAGAAATTTTGGAACTGTTTTTCAAACATTATCATATAGGGGAGGAGGAATTAACAGGAAATTAGAAGGAGACTTGTAAACTCAGACAATCAACATCTGTGAAACATATAAAAGTCKTTATTGCATCTTTTGTTGCTCTCCGAGAATTAAGTCTCATATGCTTTCGGAGACCTGCAAGCTGCTACTTTTCATCAGAGCCACCAGATAAGTGGATTTACCGCTTAGGCATAGGTGTCTGGTGCCATTTCAGATGTCTTAGGGCACTTAGGACATCCACATAAGCTGGCAGATGCTGCGCAGGAGTAGGGAAGGCTGATGCCAGGCAGAATATCCTGGCTTGCCTACATTTGGGCACATGAATCGTGCCCTGCCTTGTGTGAGTTCATTGTCAGGTACCACATAAAGCTGAATTGTCTGATGCATGGTAGAAAATTAAATGGTGATTCAGTCATTTTCAGTTCTGTGATGTACTTGTGCAGTCTTTAACCTGATATTCAGTCTATCAGCTATTCTATTAGGGTAATATCTAGGGGATTTTTATGTTTCTGGGAAAGGTCACCTCATCAGGCATTGCTCCCTCATCCTCTGCCAGAACATGGAAATGAARCAGTGTGCACAATATAAAGGAAAATTGTTTACCTTTCGCCAAGTCTCTAGAATTGAAATTCTAGTTTGTGCTGCATTCTCTTCTAATTCTTGTGCAGCCATACCTTTCATAGATTTGAAGTCCAGAAGCTTTAGATCGGTTGCTACATGATTTCATGGGTAAAACAGAACACTGAATTTTACCCAGCTACTTTTGTACTGAGTTCAATAATTTCTATTTAACCGAAGCATAGCTGCCTACGGGTTATTTCATTTATTAATAATGCCTGGGAGTTTGAGGAATCATATAACAGGACAATAACAGTATATGTGCAACTTTATTCTCAAAATTATGATTATACGGTATAAAAAAATTCTTATTCTCTTTTAAGAAGGCTTTCTTCTTACTTTCTTCTAACGTGTATTTATTGGCCCAAAAAGTTGTTGTGTTGCAGCTGCCTTCCCTGTTTCCTTACTTCCTTTCACCAGATCAGTTGCAGCACATGCACAYAAGCAATTAATGCTTAGATAACGGAGGAGATCAGCTTTAGAGTGAGTCATGCCATCCTCAGAGAGGTGGCAAAGACAGGGGGAAAGCCCTACTCTCCGGACATACCTGTCTCTCTGCAGTCATGGTAGAAGAAACCTAGACAACATGSTGAGATGTTTAGAGAACATGTCTCTAAATAAATTTAGGGAAGATGAACCCCACTAAGCTACAGAAATGAAGGACTTTTTGATAAAATGCAAAATAGCCACTAAAAATCCCACAATACTTAGGACAAAGGTCTTTCAATGCCCTGACCAGTTCTGAAAACCAGAAAATTACTCACTGAGTGTCCATTTTACCCAGCCAAATCTCCTTGAACTTACCACTACTTTCTGTCCCCACAGGCTGGGCACAAAGCTTCTGACTGCCCTCAGTACCTAACGTCATTGCATAGACTCAGAGGAAAAGAAACCACTAGCTAAATCACCATCAGTTCTTTCAGCCCTTGGGTTTCTCCCTGAGGTTTCCCATTCCAACACATCACTAAGTCAATACAAAACTCTAGTCATAATAGATGTACAGTCAGTATTAGGATTTTTGCAGATCACCTGTGTATTTCTCTTTAGTGTCTAAGCTGGAAGACTAGTTTTAGATAAGGTGCCAGAACAACACCTTTTGTCCAGAATAAGTGAATGGGGAAATTTCTAACAGGTATTTTTAGTATTAGGTAAAAACAGACAATGAGTCATGCCATGGTAACCCAAACTCAGAATTTCCTCTGTCTCGTGACTCTGTGTCACCAGCTTTGACCTTGTTCTGAGATTAAGTTAAATCTGTAAGGTGCAAAAATAGGAAATTTTTCCTAAATACAAAGCTAGTATGAAAGGATCGGTAGGAAACTGGCTGTTCTGAAGATTTGGTTAGAAGCAGTGGAAGAAACAAGCAGGTCACACACCTGCCAAGTTCAGAAATGAAGATGACTATTCCCCAGAGATACCAAGAAACCAAATCATCTCAAAATGAAGAGATTTGCCCAGATGTACCTGAAAAGCTAATAGCACTCTGRGGGCTCATATGCAGTCGGAAACTATGTGCTCTCTAAATTGGTCATGTATCTTGAAGACAAAACTGATATGGGTGAAGAGAAGGAATTGATACCAGCAACTGGACTGAAATGGTAACAAATCTATTCTATTTTCAAAACTTTTTCCACAAGGTTTTGTTAATAAGCTATCTGTATCTCTGCCTGCTTCCTTCCCATCCTCACCTCGCTTCCTAGACTTGTCTGATTAATGCCATTTATTGTCTATGTGGATTTCTAAGCCCGCAATAGATCTGAACTGTGAAGCTGAGGTACAGATCAGAAATTTATGATAATCTACCTATGAGATTTTAGTTATATTGTAGACCAGGCAGAGACTATTTTACAAAGTCATCTTAGTAGTAATGGACTTGCAATTTAACTGACGGAAGTACAGTACAAGTGAAATCACCAGGCACAAGAACTCATGCAAACAGCAGTGGAGAAGAGGTCAACTCTAAGAGGCAGGAGATGAGTTTTAATGTTCCTAGAAGTGGAGAAGAGGCAAGTCCAATTCTAAAGACTAGTCTTAGTAGATCAGTGATCAGCAGATCAATGTCTGCTGAATTTACTGGCACTAGAATTTGTCTCTGTTGCAAAGACAATATAAAATTAGCTGGAATTCGAACTGGCAGGAGCAGTCTGCTAGCCCTTTGTAGGACCATAGAAAATTAGGGTTGGAAGAGATATGCCTCTCGCATCTCTCTCTCTTATCTCTTGAGTCAGTCATGCTATCCAGTGGTTTGCAGTTGAGTTTTTCTGTGGAATCTAATGTAAAAAGAGGTGAAATGTGTTATCCTTCTAAATGTTTCTATAAAAAGCAAGGCTGGGGTTGGTTTGGGAGTGGGTTAAGCTCTCTTGCTCTAACAGATAATTTCTAAGCATAACTAGCTCTAGGAACCAGTCTTCTTTGCTCCCCCTGTAAGAGCTGGAGCTGGACAGACCTCTTCAGAGGACAGTGGTCAGCTAATTTACATTCTCCAAAGACTGCCTATAGACACTTCCCTCTTTGGTGACTGCAGTGGCAGTCTTGGGACAACAGTCCTACAGGGCTACATTGGGAATTAGTGCAGTTTAGGTGATTTAATTTTAAAGTTCACTTTGCTGGGAATTCACAGCCAAGTAGCCCAAAGAGTTTGCATCTTCTGCTGACCCAACTGTTTCTTGACTGAACATCTGTCTTCTCTCTTCCTACATGCAACCATCCTCATCCATCACCAGCTCACCCCTGTTTTAAGGCATAGACTAAAGGAGTGCCAACCAGCTGAGATTCATCTGACCAAAAGAAGTCATCTACAGGCAGACAAGTTGTTTAAATTCCCTGAGTRGTTACTAAAAGGGGACTTCTAAGACATGACACATTTCATCCTAAAGGGTCTCTCTGCAATCTGGTAGATGATCTGTGCACTAAAAATGCTGCTTYCTCTCCAGTGGCTCTGAAAGGCATCCGACTTGACAGTGCAGATGGCTGAAATTAAGCAAGARGAGTTTTGTGCCTGTCCTGAGTAGGAGAGCTGGGCTGGGGACTTGGACTGCAAATGTGGAATTGAAAGAGGGAATGTTAGGAAAGAGAGAGAGTGTTTCCTGAGGGAGGGAAGAGAGTGAAAACTAGCCCAAGCACAGTGTAGAAAGGTACAAAGCAGAGGATGGGGAYTGTTTTCCTTATTCTGTTGTTTTTGGGTGTTTATCACCTTTTTGGTTCTGTGGTAAAGCCACAGAGCTTGAACTCATTTAAGGCAACCACTGCACACAGTATGGCAGCAGAACACACAGTGTCTGGCTTCGAAAATATCGTATATGAAGAGCCTTGTTTTGGTGTGTGATATTTGAGTTTTGAACAGGGTTGACTATATTTTGTTTACRTCTGTGATTTCAGTAACACTTGCCTCTTCAGTATTTCCATTTAAAGGGAAAGGCACRTTATTAAGAAAGAAAACTGGCTTTTTAATCAGCAGCTGAGTWGTTCAAATCCTTTCCTTTGATTTGAATTTTCTCAGTCTCGTCTTTTGTCGGGTAGGAAGGGCCGTGGAGAATAGCCTCCCTGAAAAGAATTGAACCGATTCGCCATCACGTGTTCCAGCCTTGGATAGCAGTGAAAAAAGACTTAGCGTGACTCTTTTGATTTCAAATGGCCTAAGTAAGCAAACAAAACAAAACAAAAACCCAGTATCTTGAGCTTTAGGATTTATCTCACTTGACTTACKGCCTTAGTGTGAAGCTGGTCACTGAGCTCTTTGTCAGAGCTCTCAAGAGTGGGATGGAAATTGTTCCTAAAAGTGTTGACGATGTTTCTGCATGTAGCATGCTACCAAATAGAGAGAGATGTATATTCTTTATCTGCAGGTTCATGCCTTAAAAATGGAGAACATAGCAAAGGTGATAGAGTGCTGCTAATGTGGTGGGGCTGAAGAATAAGGAGTTGAGCAAGGAGGGTCATGGAAGGACTTTGGAAGTGTGAGTTCTGGAGAAGCGCTGGGAGGCGATGGAGAGAAAAGCYGATGAATCAGACTGCAGAATTACGCCGAGATTCATGATCGGGGTTAGAACATGGAATGTGAAGACACAATTAGGACAAGAGGAGAGACAAAAGCTTCAGATRGAAATCAGGGAAGAAAGCAGGGAAGCCAGAAGTGCGACATTATGAAAACAGTAGTGAGCAAAGTCAAAGACAGGGGCTTTCCAGGAGTGGCTAAGGAGTGAATATTTTTCACCAACATAAAAGGAAAGGACATAACCAACCTTAGCGAAAGCCTGGGTGGGGGTATGAAGAAGAGACTGGAAGACAGTCTTTGCAGTTGCCAGTGGTGCTAAGAGAAAAGYAGTAATGAAATTAGGAGAGAAAAACAGATAATGGAATATCTTCAGTGCCTGAGGCGATTTCTGTGTCTCAAAGCGGAAGCAGATACTGCAGGGTCTCTGTCCATAACTTCACTCCGCTTTTTCTCRGCAGGATCACAATTTTAGCAATGTTTTGGTTGTTATCTGTATGTTGGGCACTTTGCTGCTGAGGCCACTATAGCTGGAGGTTTTATAAAGGTATTTGCTCTCTGGTTGACATTACAAGAAGCACATGTATGTGCTTGACACMTTGACCTTATTCTGCATTGCATTTCAAAGCCATGGGAGCAAGCACTAATATGCAAATATAATGCGAAAGAAATTCCTCTCATTTAAATGATCTGGTGCCCATCTTGTGTGAATGAAATTTAAATGAATGAAATTCCTTCCTTKGTGAGTTTTAATCCTTTCCAGGTTTGAGTTACAAATGTGTTCAGTGTATTCCTGTAAGATGAATAGCAAGACTGTGTTTGCCCCTTACCTARCATAAGGTAAATCCTAGTCCATGCCCGACGCTTCTAGGCATTGCTACTGTGCAGAGAATAAATGAGATGATCTGATGCCCTACAGGAGAAAATCAGAGTTTCTCTTGTGCTCTCTAGTACTAAGGTACAGTTTAATTTTTACTGAATGAATGATCACCCTGTGCTTTAGTTTCCCCAGATGCACAGCAGAAGACTTTRCCCTCAGTGCAAAAACTTTTTTTTTTCTTTATTTTCTTCCTCCTCAGTGATGTTTATTCTTCAGTGTGTGTTTTGCCCAGAAATCATCCTSCAAACAACCTTTATGGCAGGATCTAGTTACAAACTGAACTTGCAACACTGGAAAGAGCTAAAAAGGCTAAGGAATAATAGCATGAATAGCACTGAACGTATTGGGATTACAGAGTAGCTAATTTTTGACCAGAATTTGATGTAGACTCTTTCCCTCCAACAAGGAGAGGACTCCTTCTTGTCTTTTCTGTGTTCCTTCTAAGGAATAAAACCAGTATGTCTTGCCGCAACAATACCTTAGGCATCTCTAAAATAACAAATCCTAGATTGGTTGCAGTGGTATTTCTATCTCAGTCTGTTATTTGCAGGTAGATATTAAATATATGTCTTTTAAAATTAATAATTAAGTAATTTTAATTTATATTAAGTAGTACCAAATTTAGTACTTAGTTAGTTAAGCTCAAAGTTTGATTTAATTAATATTAAGTAATATTAATGTTACTTTTCAATATGGGAAAAGACATTCAAAATAAATACAGGAAACTGAGCAAGGAAGAACTTGCTGGTATAAAGAAGAATGCAAGAGTATGCATTTATTCATTCATCAGAGAATTAAATCACATCAAATAGCATAACGTGCAACTGCTTAACACCTCTCAATTTTTCCAAAAAACAGAGAGATTTCTGATAAACAAGACTTGCCAGCAAGAATTCTCACATCGTGTCCCAGGCACAGTAATACAGAGAGCGTGATATAGGGGGCCTGACTCATCCCAGAACTGATCCTATTTACATACCGCTGGTTGAACATCCCGCAGCGATGCTCTCTCATGCAGCACTTAGAAACTTCATTTGGCTGTGCAAATGCCGAGTGAATGAAAAGCCGCAGCGTTTATGGGCAGAATTCTTTAACGAGAATAAAAGCGCTTGCAGGGGTTAAATATTTGCCAAGGTATTTCCTGGGCAATACTAGTACGGTTGTCTGTTTATAAGCAATCTAGTCGTCTCTGGAGATACCCTGACCTTCGTAAAATTAGCACCCCTGCTAGAGATGATCAATTAGCAGTGACGGTATCAGTGTATCTGAGCTCCTGCCTTAGGCTATATCTGCTCATACCTCTGAATTCAGACATCACCAGCAGATATACAAGGAAGTAGTACATTTATGGAGCGTAGAGGATATAAGGTTTTCCCCTTCAAATAAAGCAGGATTTTTCCCCTCCAATTTTATAAGCAAATATGCTTATGTATCACCATTCCATTTTTAACATACAACCTTGTCATARTAAGTAAACCAAATACAAACAGTATTACAATCCACCGCAGATTAAWACTACACTGAATGTTGAAAGAAGTAGCTACTTCCTTTTACAGTTTATAGGTAACATTGCTTGGCAGGTGTGGCTGAAAGAATATGTGGTGTCTCTAGAACCTACAGCAAACTTGGATGATACCTTTTAACTAATAGCACTGCCACCGATCTTACCTACAGAGTGACTGACATTTTGATGTCTATTTTTACATTGCCTAAAGTTACATGCAAAATGGAAAAACAAATTCAAAGAGCTACCTAAGGCACGTAAGGCTGCTTTGATCTGCCCACTGTTCCAGTGATGGGTTGGAGGATACATACATTACTCAGAAAAATATATATATATATCATGAACTCCTCTGGATTGTCTCCAGTTGATGGTTTGTGGGCAAAAAAAMCCCATTTCTCTCATTTCCTTAGAATAACAAATTCCTTAAGCTCTTAATGTCTTTCCTTACCTGAAAGGAATCAGGATGTTGTGAACGTCCTCCAAGAGCCACCACAAAAAAGCAAAATGTATTTTCTTTCCCCAAAAGGCAAAAATAGTCTTTTACCTGTTCTGCTCCCCTTGATGGATCCAAACRTGAGCCACATCAAAAGGCACTTGAGCTCCATGGAACTTGTTCACCTCTTTTGCCCACAGCGCTGAGGGTGATGAAGTTTCTCGGAAGCGAAGGGCTCGCACCAGGCAAGTCAACAAGGTGTCTATCGCACGGTTAGCTTTGTGGGAACCATCACCCTGCGTGCGTGGCAAGGACCGCGCTCGCTGGTCAGCAAATCACCGCTTCACTGGCTGGCTCTGCTAGCGTGAGTAAAGGCTGCTCTCTGTTCGAGTATTAGTAGCTTTTATCCAGGAAATCATACTTAATGCTTAAGTGTCGCATAGTGTGCCGTCGTATGTAGGAAGTGGTTTGACACATCAGTTACCGACTCTAGAGCTGTTCCACTACAACTGTGGTCAGTAGAAGTGGGCAAGGTTTTAACAGATTCGTGCAGTCACTCGACTCCAAATCTGTGGCTGTGTGGGAATTTGATGGCAACCTTAACAGTAGGGTGGTTGTCTGATGAATGACAACGGACCTCAGGCACCACTGATGTGCCCCACCACGGAAAAATAGCTCCCAGAAGGCATCACTGGGGCTTTTTGGAGATCTCTACCTACCGATGATTCTCCTAGACTTCTTGGAGATCTTTATCTGCTGATGAGAGATACGGTCCTTTTTTTTTTTTTTTTTTTTTTTTGATGTATACGGTTTCTCGGAGTGACAAATGAACTTCTGAAAGCATGCAAGTTTGAAAAGTATATTAGGTTGAGGTTGGCAGATTTGGAAAGGGCCTCTCTTAATCCTAAACTGTCACGTTTCAGCAAAGCTGGGTCTTCTAAATATCAGTGCAAAAAAGAAGGAATGATCCCCCCTCGGGGATTAGGAAAAATGATTAGGAAAGTGCTGCACTTTATGCAGTTTTTCTACAGTCATTTCTACACAAATTATTATTCTTTAATACCTGGAGATCTGGTTGGGATAGACTATAAAAAAACAGATTAAAACTATACCTGTGGTATTTTCTACTAATGTGCTTAGACAACCTATAAAATATACTTCTTATTGCTGCAACGTGATTATTACATGCCGGACACTTGCTTCCCCTATACAAACTCTTAATAAACGAAATCTTCCTATCAAGCATGATAAGAAATATCAGTGATGCATCTACATCTATATCTACAAGTGGCTACAGCTGTRTTCCTCAGTAGTAGCTGCCAACACAGTAGATGCTGTTAGTGTCCGCTGTTCCTTACAGTCAGAGACTTTCCTGTCTTCACACTCATATGGTTGATACTCCCGTGAACGGCAGCTGCTCTTAGGGAGCTTTTTGGAACAAAACAGAGCTTTTGTAGGGGTGAATGAAGATGCTGTATCCATGGGAGGTTGAACAAAGGTGGATTTTCTCTCCTGACATGTGAAAAGGTGGGAACAACACTTGAGGCAGTGCTAACCGAGGGGGGCAGGCAGACATGATGCTGCAGTCCTTGCTCTCTGTCCAGGCTCCGTGGACATTTACTACCATTGCATTAATACTGGAGACACTTTTACCACATCATTTTCCGTACTGAATAGGACAACAGGAAACACAACAGAAACACAAAAGGACTTGGAGAGATTCATTCTCAWGACACCTGTCTGAAAGCTGTAGGCCTGAGCTTTTCACTTGCAAAGTTTCCAAGAAACCCGGAGATATGCAACTGCAYATGTAGAGCTGCGCCAGCCTTGGCTGAGAAAATATATTTACACAAAGAGAAATCAGAGGTTGGTATCTCATGATTTGTTCTTCCTCTGTGAAACGTGTGATGTGTTCACTGCACGTGCAGGGTTTTGCACCACAGCTTCTACTTCTGTTTCTTACTTGGACAAACTGTTGGATTTTGTAGCTAGCTGCACAGCGGAGACAGAGAAAGGGGAAATTTTCCGTAGCACTTGAGCTCCGCCTGCCTTCCCYAGCTATCTGAAGTCCTGCAGGTCAATCAGTGCTTGCAAACTCAAAGCAGAGGGCAGCAGTTTGGGCTGCAGACACAGATTCGGAGTATTTCTCCCGTTGCTTTGCTGTGCCAGGGACAGCAGCCTGTTGGGCAGAGAGGTCTATTTTGGCAGATGAGTGGGGACATACTCCCCATTTCATGCAGCCATTTCATGCAAGCAGGAAAACTCAGTGCAGATGGATAATAGCCACTAACATTTTATTAGGAACAGGGAGTGTTTACCCTAGCAAGAGCGTGCAATGTTCTCTGGCTGGTTGTGTCAGAAGGAACGGTGACCCCAGGTGGCTAATTGCTACAAGCACAGTTTGCCTAAGAAAGACTCATGACTTTCTAAAGGTCAGAAAAGCGGTTACCGTTTGTGAGAGCAATTAGTTAGGTCAGCTTGTGAAATAGGTCAACTTGCTGAACGATTCCAAGAAAAAAAGAAAGTATTTTTTTCTGGGCATTGCAGGCAAAAAGTATTCAACTGTCCCAAAGCAGAGCTGTGTAGAGAAAAGGGGAGGAGAACAGACGGACCAAGCTAGGGGGAAAGTTATCTAAACATAGAAAAAACAGAGAAAAAAGAACAATTAGCATTACGATTTAGCTGATTAGCATTACTTGTTATCAAAAGAGGTGTGCGGCAATAAAGGAGGAGAGGTGCTGGAAAACAAGAAAGTGATGGGAAGCTAGAAAATGGGGAAATGGGAATATCTTGAGGTCTAGCAAGCTGTAGGGAGGAGAAGAAGGTGCTGGTGTCTCTGTTGCTTGTTGAACTTTCTTCTAATAATCATTCTTTGACAAATGGGAGTTTTGCTGCTCAGAGCAATATTTTCTTTCAGCAGAGGTCTAGGAGAGAAGGAGACCGTCACATGGCCCGAATTACCACAGACAAGTGAGAAAAGCAAACCAAGATTTTGAAGATTATTTTTATTTTTAAACAATGCCACAAGACCAAGCAAAATACAGAAGAGGAATCACCAGAGACTAAAACAGCAACTCAGCTACAGTCTTCCGTAGATCTACATGAACATGGGCCTTTCAGACGTTTTTGCGAATATTACTGCATACTGACTCCTTTGGTTTGGAGCCCTCACTAATGAAGGATGTAAGCTCATTTTTTTAGTGTATCTGATGCAGTTCTATCTGATGGAAAAAAGCAGAATGATGCAGAAGCTGGGGGGAAAATAAAAATTCCTACAGGCCTGTATCAAGGTCTCCCAAGAGATGTTTGCTGCTTGATGTTGTAAGGAAAAACATTCCAGAGGGTGGAAAGGACAGCCGTATGATCAGACTGTACCCCTGCCCTGTTGAAAGTAGTGGAAAATATCCATATAACTCCCTAAAATAAGCAGGCTTTGTGCTTTCTTTCCTTACTTCATTTCTCTGCCGGGTATTGCTGCTACATGAGCCCTCTATTCAAGGGCATGTCACTTCATATGCACCTTGGGGGGGGGGCTCTAATAATTAACTGAATGCTGTTAATCAGTACATTGCTTATATGGCCTTGAAATTATGGTGATGATAGTTATTAACTCACATTATTTAGTGTTTGACTTGGAAGGAAATGTATGGGGAACTGCTGTAGGCATGTGATGTGGTGCTATTCTGTGCTGAACACTTGAAATTCAGATAGCTGGATTTTGCACTTAAATAGACTGCTCTTGGCTTCTTTTACGGAGCAGGTCAGGTACTGTGGTTGGTATTGTGAAGAACAGTCATTAAAGATGCCATGACAACCTTGAGTGGCCATGGTCCCACTTCCTTGCTTTAGAGCGGCCTTATAATAAAGCCTAGATCAGCTTCAATTTCTTCTTTCTTTCAGCCACTTTTATTTTTTGGCCCAATCTTTTCCAATCTTCTCTTTTTCAATAGCAAGTGGGCTTGGCTTTTGCAGCTGTATCATACTTCTTCCCTCTTTTATGTCCTTGCTGGTTTTGCCTTGTCATAACTTTGACACAGATACAAGTTCCTCCTCCACCACCACCTCAAGGTGTGAACATTTTCTCTCCCCAGCCTGGGGAATGCTCAGTGCAGACAGAATTTTTAGGGAACATATAAAGCAATCTAAAAAGAATATCTTATCTTTGGTGAGCCATTTCAAAATCGTGGAACTTGGCCAGATATGGGGAGCTGTTTACAAGGATGACAAAAGGCACACCTGGGAGGTAAGGGTCCTTCCCGTTCTCCACAACACTCCCAGGACAGCACCCAGCTCTGCTCCAAAGCAGAGGTACAGGAAAATCCTGATTCTACTGTGTGCTCGAAATGGTCATCAGAATTTTCCCCCAAAACTGATTATTTACAGAAGCCAAACTGTTTTAACTGTTGCTCTTTCCCCATGAAAGTGAGACAGAGTGGACACATGGCACAGACCTTCAATGGAGCATACTTGACGAGGTCAACAAGGATTCAGCTTAAACTCAAGTGAGGGTTGTGTGCTCAAAAGAGCTGTCAAAGTTCCCCACTGAGTCCATGGAGAGAGTCAGCAAGTGCGTCTAGAGAGTAATTCACCTCTCTTTTGGACATCTACATCAAGATGAATCATCCGTTAGAACTGTTCTCCCTCCCTCCCTCRCATCGGCATTAAACTGGCATAACTAGTTTAAACTAAACATAGGCCTGCTAGATTGCCACAGCAGGATGAGATGGATGCATCTTGAAAATCTGTACTGAATTTCACAAGAGAATTTAAAATGTTTGTTTAGTGACTGAATGCAGTCCTCCTTGTCAAATATCTTGAAAGTAGTTCATTATATTCCTATTAAGGATTCCTTTCACAAATAGTGTGCTCTGTGATAAATAAGGAAGGACCATAAAACTCAAGGGACCTCAAGGGCCCAGGATTCAGTGTCTGGCTAAATCTGTCAGCCAAATTGCCTGATGTCCTTTATGAGCTCCTTTATTATGCTCCATCTCAAAAGATGGAGCAGATCTGTGTGTGTATTGAAATGCACCTGCTGTGTTCCTCCCGCTCAGTGGGTGCTAGGAGTATTTCACCATCCAGCGCAAAGTAGGGAGCAAGAATCTACATCTCCTCTACCTGTGTATTCATCATACTTACTACAGTTGCYAGCTCCATGAATATTTATTATACCACAGCTCTGGCTCACTGCTGGCAAATCTAGAGTGTGAGCTTTTTGTTCATGCCCACAGAAATAGGAAATTCTCTGTTTTCCTTCAAAYGCCAAGTACTTTGAATTAAACCTCTCTTCTTGGACAAACAGCTCTGCGAGCGGCATATGCAAGACTAGATCTTAACAATTAGTACTAAGACCCCAGTGCAATGCAAGGTCTCTGCAAATTGCTCTGTGAGAAACAGAAAAAACAGCTGGAACAAAACAGTTGTTCTCACAGCCTTGTGTGTGCAAGCTGCTAAGCCCCAAATTATACAAATGAATATAAGAAACATAAGAACTGCCTAGCTGGATCAGTGCTTCTCGAGCAGTCTTTTGTCTCCAGCAATGGCAGTAGGAGACRTCAGTCAAGGTAAGCACTTGAACCAAGCTGCTTCCAATCCCATCRTATTCTCTCAACATCCACATCTATGATGTGCGTTAGGATCTGTTTATGGACCTGATGTGCATCATCTGAGTCATCSCCATTTGAACCTCTTGATGTTGCAGGAGTGCAATGTCTCTGTGCAAAGAAGAGCTTCCTTTTGTCTGTTTTAAACYGATCTCCTTACTAGGTGTCTCCTATAGGGTTCTGTTATTGTGGGAGAGGATGACTAATGGTTCTGTGTTTATCATACCCCCMATCGCCACGATATTTTTGAACCTATCTATTAACACAAGTGGTTTAACAGCAGACAATCCACAAGCAAATACTACAGATGTGAATATAACAGATCTTGGATGTTCTTCCTTGGCAAGGAAGAGTGTGAGAGAGATCAATCTGCAATCACTCTACACTGTTCTGGTTCACTAAGCAGCTGAGAAGCCAGGATGAACAAAATGAATTGGACACTTGAGGGCTCCAGCATCTCCCCCTACGTCCTCCCTCTCTACATGCTGGAGAGTCCCAGACCTCTGCTGTTTCTCATTCTAAGGCAATTGATACATCCTCTTGATCATTTTAGTTGCCCTTCTCTAGACCTCCTTCAGTTCCACTATGTCTTTCTGAGATGCAAAGACCAGAAATGCACGTTACCCCCAATGCTGGCCTATCAAGACTTTATCTGGCAGGCAGATGATGTTCTTGGTCTCATTCTCAATGACAATGCCCAACATTTTGTTGGTTCGTTTGGCTGTTCCAGTACACTAACCTGAGGATTTTTGAGAAAGGTCAAAGATGATTGAAGGAGCTCTCTCCTGAGCTGAGCTGCCAGTTCAATAACATGTTTGTCATGCTGAAGGGGCTGGGTACTGGCATGTCTCCATGGGACTGTGATGGGCCAGGAGGATTTGCCCTCTTAAGGCCTTGCAGCCTGGAGATACGTGCATTGTGCTCCACTACAGGATGCAACCACACCTCAGTGGAAACCTGGCCAGCCAGACTGGAGGCCAGTATGTTGACATCCCTTACTGACATCCTGGGAATACGTTTTCTTGTGGATAAAACAAATATTGCACATTTTCCTTTCTTCAAGTACAGACTGAAAAAAAAAGTAAAAGGTAATAAATGATTTATCAGGAATTAAAGGCATTAGAAACTTTCATAACAAGTCAACAAATAAAGATCCTTTAATATTTCTCTGTGGGAGTCAAACACTGAGTACATTTTTATTACAATAAAACCCTATCTAATGAGTAGATCTGGAGGCGATTTAGTTTTTAAATTTATTCTACTCAGACTTAGTGTCTTCTTGAGCTTCTGGCTTATCTGAAAAACTCTTTGGATATATTTAGTTTTCAAATACTGAGTATTGTCTCAGCACCATTAACACAGTAATGCTAGACTGAGTTCCTTAACACTTCCCAGTGTAAAATAAAGCTACATAGCATAGATAACTTTCTTCTATAGATGTTTTTATTTACAGTCATTGCTCCCCTGGCCCAACCAAAAAAAAAAAAATAAAAATAAAAAACCTCCAGGACCTTAAAACAAAATGATAAATTAAGTATATTTTTGTGTGATCATATTTGTTTCTTCCTTTTTTCTCTTTATTACCATCAAATTAATATGATAAATCCCATAAAGAGCACACAAATCCTAAGCTGGTCTCTCTGTTGAGCTCCTTACTCAACATGCCCTGTCTCTCTGCTTGACTTTAGTAAGAATTTTTATACTATCTGTCAAGTTAGGGAAATATACCCTTGCTGAATTATAGGGTGAATTTTAGTTCAAAACTGTTTGGAAAACACCTAAAAAGAAAGTGTCTGTAAATGGTTCAAGTCAAAATGGAAGTGCGTGTTGAGTGGCACCAGTTAATTGTCAGAAGAGAAGGATATAKTGAAAGGAGTTCCCCAGGTGGTATCTTGGGTCTTCGGCTGTTCGGTATTTTTAGCAGTTGTCTGGATGATGAATGTAGACTACGCTTACTGTGTTAGCGAAAGACGCTAAGTCAGGAGAGCCAGCGAATACATCTGAGGGCAGGACGGGAATTGAACATGACCTCAATACGCTGGATAGAAAAATGAGGACACAATTTAAAGAATAAGTGCAAGTATTTCACATGGGCGRAGTTAATCTACCTACCTGCAAGATGAAGTACATACATCACTAATTAGATAACTATTTTTCAGAAAACAAAGTAGGGCTCACATGCAGAACAGCAATCAGCAAAGTCAGATCTGTGAAAAACATAAATGCCATGCTGAAATATATAAAATGTGCAAAGCAATCCCTTTGCTTTACATTGTGACGATAAAGCCACAGATCGGATACATCAAGAGGAACTTGGAGCACCTGAAGACAGTTGAGAGGAAAGTAACGAGAATGAAAAGAGCCCTAGAAAACATGACTTAAAAGGAAAGATTGAATAACTTGACTTTGTCTGAGGAAAGATGATGGGGAAGGGGACAAAATAACAGACTTTAGCATGACAGAGGTGGAGCAGATTCTGCCTGGACATGGATAAGCCCTCAAGTTTTCTTCCAGCACTGGAATCTATGATCTGTTAAGGATCATGCTCTTCCTTCTTGYTTTCTGGTCCCACAGTGCAAAAAGTTGCAACCACTGGCCTAACCTCATAATCCATAGACAGAAAAAGTCCTTCTGCACTACCATTAGCTCTTACTTGCTGTGTCATCTGCCTCTTTGAGCAGTTTGCCATAGTCTGCATGACTTTTCAACTAGATAAAGAAATCCAGTTATACATTCCTTGTCCTATGAAAATACTTGGCCCATCTTCAGTTTTAACAGGGTCTGTGATTTTACTGGGACTAGGACTAAGTGAAAAAATGCACATTTTGTATAACATAATGGTTTTATACATATATAACATAATGTGTACTGTAGAAGTCAGCCAGAAACTATGTAATATCTGTCTTGAACACTGGATGTGTAATTTCTGCCTCTTCTAACCAAGAAGACGGCTTTGTTCCATATCCAGTAAGCAGACATCAAAGGTGGGATTCATCTCACCTTTAGAGACCCGCATGGGAGACACCTACATCTGAGCTGGCTGTTTAGACACCCTTTATAGTTGATGAGGACAACTAGACTCATCTAGGACAAGACTGTGTCTTAGAAAATATTTTAAATAGGCCAGATGGAACATGACCTATAATTATTTGTTTCTTCCAAATTGAAAATAAAGACAACCTAGATGATGCTCACACATCATGTGTGACACGCAAGCTCACGCAGAGATACCCTATATCTTAGGCAACAGAAATCAGAGCAGATGAATCTGACCTCCAGCAAATGGTAAAGCACAATCTATTATCTTTTAACACCTTTAGTCCTTACATTGCCACAACACCCAGCGAACTTCTCTTGGTTGAAGACCACTATGTTAAATCTTTCTGCTGCTTGTGATCAAGGCATCTTTCTACACCTTTTCTTTTTTTGTTTTTTAAGCGGTGTAGATGTTTCTGCTTATGAGCTGGTTCRTGAAAGCACAGTTAATCTCAGCTACACGAATTTTGTTGAATCAGCTCTGAATTTACCATCTAATAGGAAGCTGTTGCAAGTGTTCCAAGAACTGGGGCTAGTCACAGAACCATCTTAAAAACTATGTCACAGGAACAGACATAACAAGTTGCATTTCAGTTCCTAGATGTTCATAGTCCACTGCCTTTTCTTTAGCAGAGAAAAAAACATCTGAACTGTATAGACTTTGAGGATTCCTTATAGAAATGCAAAAAGAAAGAATGTCTAAAGGTAAATACCAGTTGTAGGAAATATTTAGAGAAGTTTGCAGCTAGGGTGAGTTGGAAGTTTCTAAATCAAACCACTAACCAAGAAGCGTTAGTGTGCATGTGAGAAAACCTGTGTGGTCCTCAGGAAGGAAGTACAGAACTAGAAAGTTAAAGGTAGAAAGATCAGAATGCGTTTTACATCAGCCAGGCTAAAGAGACAGAAAGAATATGAGCTGTTCCTTTTTGCACATAAATTATTAATGTCGACTCTGTCATTCACTGCAGATTAAGGACTCCTGTTTTTCGCTTCTCAGGAGGCCAGCTATCTTTTATAGCAACAGCCCTTCAATGAGTCCCTAAGCCACTTCTTACAGTATCAAGAACCATCCTTCAAATTATTACTAGAGCAACGCAGCTGAGCCCATGCTGCAAAAGTCAGAGCTCATGGCTAGGGACATCATTTTAAAACCCCAGTTTCCTTTAGGATTTTCCTTTTGGAGTGTTTTTCCTAATGCTGTTCTCAAATAAGGCATTGAATGACATCAGCATTCAATGGGTTGTAGATGAAGGCAATCTAAAGTGGGGCAATTAARCATTGCTGTCTCTAGCTAATGAGAGGGGTGCTGATGCTAGTAGATGSAGTTATACACCTCAAGAAAGGAACTTAGGGGTGGGACATTAAACATATAATTAATTAATTTGCATTCTTTGCTTTGGGTTAAATTTCTGTCACACCAATTCACCACTGTTACCCTGGCAATGTTTTCACGGACTGTTAGGGTAGTGGAGAAGGTGTGGGGTTGTGATGGAGACCTTGGAATTAGCAAAAGACCATAAAATGATGAATGTTTGAGGCGCAAAGATTTGGAGTGACCAAAGGGTCTATTGGGGATTTCAGAGCTCTTCGTCATTGTTCATCGGAAATCAAGGCTGTCGGAGGGGGAAAAAAAAAACACTTTCAGATAAATAAAGCACTTTTCACCCTTTCTCACTTACTGATAGAACTTGGTGCATACGCTGACTTCTGAGCTAGTTACYCAGCTCTCTTTTCAGTGCATGGAAAAGAGTAGATGTTGTTCAGCTGACCTATTTTAGATGTCTGCATTAGGGTGAGATGAATCGTGCTACAGAAGTGTGTCTATCTTTCTGCACTGATTRAAAATGGGCCAAATGTTCTCACAAGGCAGATGTCACATTTGGTCCAAGAATTCCCACCAAATCTTCCCACTTGGCTTTTACATGTCATTAGCAAACTGTATTTATTGTAATTAGCAGTGAACATGCCCTGCGTTGCCTTGATGTCTGCAACTGCATCTCCCAGTGATTAGTGGCCTCGACAAAAATAACCTCCCTACTGTCAGATTTATCCCCTTCACTCAGATCAGCTAGCACGCTCAGGAAAAGTCCTGGATCCAGATCCTAGCATTAACTCAACCATCTGTCTGGTTCTTGTGGTGTTGTGCACAGACTATAAATGCTGGAGTTTTGGGGGTGAGCTCTGGGCAACTTCACCCTAAGGTGAATGCAATTAGACTTGAAGCACTAAACTGTATGGTTGGCAAATTTGTGGTATTGAAAGGTCCAGGACGTCCACAACAGTCACTATACTGGTGTTGTACATGGTATATGACAGTCACTGCTTCTCTGGGAACTGAGAGGGGAAGGAAAGAGAAAGGTGACCTAGCAGGAATGTGAAAYGTGCTAATGAAGCGCAGGAGCTATTTCCATAAAGCAGTTCATATTTCATGCCCTGTAGCATGCCCTCAGAAAGAAACAGCACCTACTTTTCAGGCTGTTCAACAGAATTCAGCTTAACCCAAGAAATTTCTCCTCTGACCTTCACAAATTTAATGTTCCAGCACATCACAGCCAGACCCTATTTCAGTAGGTTTATCTATCCAACCAGGGAACTGCCTGGTGGTTGCTTCTGAAGGTTGCTAATGCAGCTTCTAAATTGGTGGCATGTCCCAGATTGACAGGAAATGGGCAAACTTTGCTGCAGAGCCACTTTCTTCCTGCAAATCCCATCACGTGGGGACAGCAGGGCCCAGGTCACACAGACACTTTTCTATATTGATACCTCTAACTTTCATAATTCAGCCTTTCTGAAGTCCCGTTTTGTTCACTTTTTGTTGATATACCACAGACATCCCTATAGSAGAATAGAATCTTACAGAAAAAGTAACACACAATCCTATAGTTAAAGGCTCTATCCTACAGCATGTTTTTAAAAGGGGTGAAGGGAAGATCCAAGATTTCTTAATTTCTAATTCCGAAAGGTCGACATTTTCTAATCTGCAGAGTTTGATCTGCAACTCTAACTTTCTTTTAATGTAGGAAATTTACCATATAATTTATTTATTTTTTAAGTAGAGGAGAGAAGTCTTTGAAAATGAGGATTTGTTGGGAATTCGCATGGCCTTATATTACAGGGAGGCTGATGTCATTTGTGTTTAAGCAATGAAGACAGAATGAGATTTCCCAGGGCTGATTTAGTTCCTATCAGTCAGACCTTATCTGACYCTTGCTCAGATGCCCTAAAAGGACCACTTTTGTTACATCTGTGTTATCTGCATGATACAAACAATAGCCCTCCAAAAAAAAWTTTCATTAGCTGTTATCACAGTGAGCAAGTGGAAAATCCAAAATATTTGATGTGACTAATAAAAACCACACACACCAAGGCTCCTTAATTTGGAGTGTTTTGACAGCTTATTTAAAGTTAGAAGAGGAAAATACTGCAGACGCTATGCGAGATATGTGCAGTTCAGAAACTACAGAAAGAACAAACATAGGACAATATGAAAATATAAAGAWAAGTTTTATTATATTACATTATATTAATTATATTATTTTATTATATTATGCTCTGTTTATATTATATCATATTAAGAATATAATAGAATGATAATATCTGCCTGCTTGGCTGTTTAGTGTTCATAACGTGTTCAGTCGAGATGATAACAGAGTATATCTGCATCATCTCTCCTAAATGCAATTAGTATTTGTGTGAACAAATTAAGATGAACGGTTTCTTCSCCTGTCCTTGGCCCAGCCATTGATATGTATAGCTTGATCCTTTTTCTTCTTACTGAGTTTCGCAGTGTGACTGACCCCAGACTTGGAGTCCTTCTGCTCTGAGCACTGCCCTAGACCTTTGCTAAATCAACGCTAGAGGGAGGGGAGAGAAGAAAACATGATGAAACTGGAGAAGTATCAAGGATTTAGTTTGCAGGGGCAGATTATGATTAYATCATGCATTTAATCCATGAGGCTTCAGCTCTGCCTGAAAACAGCACTCTCTTCCCACTGTGGCTCAACGAGGCAGGCAGGGTAAGTCAGCTTTTCCCATACAATGCAATTTTAGCGGGAGGGCTTCAGAAAAAAGAAAAAAAAAATCTTCTTCAGGTCTCAGTGCAGGGGTTTGGGGAGGCAGGAGGCAACCTGCACAGCCTTTGCAGTTCAGTTGGGATCCTGGGGTTTTCTCTCTCGCTGCTGCGGCATTGCCAGCGGCTGTGCACAGCCAGACCTCAGCCTCTCATGCTCTCCGAAAGCCAACACCGTCAGCCCATACTGGCTCACAGCCACCAGCATGCCACAGGCGCCGTGTGTCGGGAAAGCCTGGCTCTACCTTTTGAAGGCTCCATCCAAGCAATGACCAGCTTGAACAGGGGGTTTGAAAACGAGAAATCATAATCCACAAATGCAGCCGAGAAACAAGATTGGCTAAGAGGGGGACAGTTTCACGAGAAGGGACTGTTGCTCCTGCCACTGAAGGCAACAAGCTTCAGAGAAATAAGCCCAGAGGGATGGCCAACAGCTCCTCATCCTGATTTTGGTTCTTCCACTAACTCCAGATGTGGCCTGGAGAAGTCAATTCTCTGCCTCTCCCCTCCTCAACACTTGTAAATTGTTGATAACAGTCTTGACTGTGACTTCAGGGATGTCTCTTACATTCGTCTCCTTAACGTGCAGCATTTGAGCAATGAGTGCGCCTTAAAAGCCTTCATTTGCATTATCAGCTCCTAATTCTGATAGCTAGAAGACAACTGAGCAGAAACTTAGTTAAAATGTTTTCTAACTTATATTTAGAAAGAAAGAGAGAGAGGAGCTTCATTTGTTTTTGCTTCAGGAAGCGCTCTGCACCAACAGAGAAGAAAGTCCCTTTCTAAAATAACAAGAAATTCATTAGCACTTCTTGTACTTTTTTAAGGTCACCATTATAGATATTTTTGATAACACATCCTTTTACGTGCATGTGGTCTGCTCTGACGGTGGAGATAATGCTGTTTACAAGGCTCTTACCTGAAAAATGGGTAATTTTTTTTTTTTGAGGTCTTCCTTGTTTTTCAGGAACAGAAGGATAAACGATGTTCGCACTTGGCCATTGCTCCTTTATGCTCTATGTCTTGGTTTTATATAAATTGGAAGGGGTGCAAGAGGTAAAACACGGGATGTGGTGAACATTTTCATATTTAAAAAGATTTAAGTTCAGCTTTCAATTTTCTCGTTTGCTTTCCATGATACCATGAGACAAGATCACTGAATACTTCAGCATACYCCATCTCTGGCTACAGTGCCTTTTCTTAAGAATCATATAGCAGTAACTAGGTTGGGCTAGATGCTCCATTAATGTAACTCAGTATCAGGCCCTTTTCCATTAGTCAGGATAATATCTTAGGAGAAAGGAATYCTATCTAGGAAAATGCAGGATAATCTGCTCTCATCCCTAATCTTGTCTTAATTTCCAGTCATCAGGTTGTCTTACATCATACACTCATGGGAGTTTTTCTCTCTTATATGAGACTGTGTGCTCTGAAAAAACACAGAAGCTTTTTTTTGGCTATAGCAGTATGTTGTGAATTATACACTTACCAAAAACTCCCAAGGCACTCAAACTTCTTGCCGAGATGAAAAGTAAGAACAAAAATAACTCCTGCCTGAGACATAAATTGGAAAATGGAAACTGTTCCAGTAAAAGCAGAAAGTGCTGCTCCATGGAGATATTTGTCCTCTAGACATGACTTGCCTCCTGTTTACTGCCCAGGCATGAAAACGAATCAAATAGCTGAGACTGGGTATCTCAATTTTAGATGGCTAAAATCGGTTAGATGAATTACACTATAATTACATAAGACATCTTGGATGACCATACAATAGAAGTATCCCACAAACATGCTCCTGCCCTAGCGTGTTATCACTAAACAGCTGAGAAATGCTGCCTGAATGCTGAAGGTCTACATCCTAAAGCTGAGTCTTGCCATTTAGACCAGACTTCCTTCATTCCCAGTGTAAAGGATGAGGATGTCCCAACAAATCTATTCTCTGTATGCCTCAGGCATCCTCTGTAGCAGAGATGATCAAGAAGGACTTAGGGTAGTGATGTCAGTCCTCCAGCAATTCTGCCACCCAGCTCAATCATTTCAGGGCATTCCCTAGTGATGCTGATGTGCCATGGGAGGGTGGATCCATCCTTGAAGATGACTTGCTCCACACCTTGCTTGCAAACATGACAAGAAACACAGTCAGGAGCCTGCTCCAAACCAGCAGAACAGATTCTGGATGTCACAACATGTCACATATTTTAGGATACCTACCTTAAGTGTTTGAGCTGTCCATGTAGTCACTGATGAGAATCCAGGACATTCCTAGAGGGATTCATGTGGCTCAAGGGAAATAGCCAACCCTCTCCCTGTTGAAGCAACAGAGCTCCTGAGGATGTCTGACGTGGTGCTTGCTGAGGAGAACAAGCAACAACCTGAAATCAGGCAATAGGAAATTCATTAGGGTGAGTCTGAGCAGGTGGCTGGTTCTGAGAACACAAGAGAGTGCCACCACTCACTTGGACTTCACAGAACTCATGCCATTTCCGAGCTAAAGAACCGGGGTGGAAGAGGAGGAGACCTCCTTTTGCCCATTTTCTCAGTGATCAGAGCACTYGCTCAAGAATCCAGGGCAAGCCTGGATGCTAATACCCCCCATTGGTTCCACTTCTCTGGAGAATTATAGCAAGAAATAAAGCTATGGAAGTAATTACAGAATCCTTGAATAATTCTGGCTGGAAGATACTAGTGTCACCTGCTGCTTGAAGCAAGATTGGCTATGGGATCTGACCTGGTTACTCAGGTCTCTATCTGGTCAAACCTTGAATACTTCCAAGGACAGAGACTGYACAATCTTTCCCAGCAACCTGTTGCAATGCATGATTGTCCTACTACCCTATCAATGTGCTTTTAACACCAAATAATCCTGAGTATATTGAAAGCAGCATGACAGCAGTTTACAAAGGCTTGAGATTATTCTCTTTGAACCTCAGGTTCTTGGATTCAGCTGTTTGGAACTGAAAATKATTGTTCACAGAATCTGACATAAATCTGCAGCCAGCAGAAGGGTAACTTTGCCCAACTGTAAATTGTCAGCATGAATGCATTTCCATAACAACCCACAGTTCTTAGAATTTACTCTCAAATCCAGAATTATACTTTAGTTCAAAAAAAAAAAAAAAAAAAAA
>NW_028185038.1:16441945-16506180 GCF_003343005.1 Rhea americana | reverse complement strand
AAAAAAAAAAAAAAAAAGTGAATGCACCCACAAATTTAGAGAGAACTTTCATTCAGACTTTACAACTGATGTTGAAAATAGCTGCTTAAGACTCCTGTTTTTTGAGTACTCAGTTTGAGATACTTTAATTTGCAGAGAATAGATGCACAGAAWCTTTCAAACGGTCTCAATCTGAGCACTCAGAGCCGTAGGTTATGCATTAGTGTCATCATTAAATCTGCAGTAGATTCAGGTAATAGTTTAGTTGAAGGAGCTAAATGGTCCTAAAAGGGAATCAAGACTTTTCCATGGTAAGAGAATCAACAAATTTAACCATCGTGGCCTTTCCTGGCATAAAATCTTCCTGGAACAAAACCTGGAGTCAAACAAATTAATAGTGAAGGAGTACTTTGCACCATTTCATCTTCAAAAAAGAGTGGAAGCAATTTAAATTTATGAAAAAAAAACAATAGTTCAGCCAAGGTTTTGACTCYGATAGAGGAGAACACTAACAGAAARAGGGTAACATTGGGGAGAAACCTTTCACCGCAAGCAGGCAGAGAAACGGTTGGGATGGAAGGCAGGCYGGCTTGTGATGTGATTTTCTTCCTTCTCTTCCAAATGCTCCAGCATTGTCTACCTTAGATTGCAGAACCTTTCTCAAAGCTTTTCGTTTTAAAATTGATGACCAGTGCAATGGAGCTTTTTTTTCTCATGTTCTTCATTTTCCATTAAAGCAAATACAAAACACCTGGAATTCCTCCAGTTTTATCAATGCACTGGTCAGTGGRGTTTGAAGCATGTGAGCAAACTGTATCTTTGGCACAAAAAGCCTCTTTAGGGTTAACACAGGGGAATCTGAATAACTTTCTATACAAAATCTTTCTCGGGCTAAGCAGCAGAACCATTTTTTTCTCGCAGTCACGGCAGACATCCCGCCTGTACTGAGTCTAGTCAAGTGCAATATTTTCACCTAGATTTTCAACACGTTTTCTCAGTTCTTCAAATCAGTTTGAGACAGTGATGGTAGAACAAAATGGCCATTTCCTCATCTATATTATTTTTCCCCATCATTGCCCAAACCAAAATACTCCCCTATGCAGTGTCGTAGCAATAGAGCTTTCGGTAGTTGTGATAAAAAAGTATTTAAATATGGGTCTCAGAAACTTCAGTCCTCATGCTGAAATATTACTGGATGTTGTCTTAGTCATTCTCATTGTGGAACTGAGCCAAAATGTGAAACTAGGTAAAAATGTGAAGTAGGTAAAAACTAGGTTAAAAAAAAAAAAAAAAAAAAAAGACACACTTTTCTGGGTTTTTGGATCACTCTATACATGGCAAAAATAGGCACTTTTCTTCATTGCTTCCTCAGTGGCATTTCCAGCTGTTCTCTGTGCTAAAGTAAGGATATTCCAGATGCCTTTCTAACTGTTTTCAGCTCTTTATAGTTGTCATTTATCAGAGATTTTTACATAAGAATTACAGCWCAGTTCCCTTCTGATTTATTTTAGAGTTATTAGAGTATTTTAGAAATCATGAAGCAGATCTGAAGGCAAACCGGGTTAAGCAAAACCATGGCATTATATATTAGCATGTTKGTTTAGGATCCAACAAACTTGAGCCAACTCTCCTAAGCCAGGATGAGTTTTCTTCTRGCAATGTCGTTTCCGTATTTCATTTTGCTATGTGGGCCACACTGAAGGTCATTGTGAAGGTGGCAGTGACAATCCAACGAGTATTTTCTGAAAAGGAAAAGAATTTCATAAAGTTTTGAAGGTGCTGCCAGGGCCATTAAGAAAAAGGACATGTGTGATGTGGACTACTCTCTGCTTAGGACTTGCACCGTTGGCTAGAAATCATCACTTCACCCCATGCGATTTAAGCACCTTCGTTCTAACCCTACCAACGCCTCTGACCAAGCTCAGTTTTGCTTTCGTACATGCCCCGCTGCGACTCACCTCTCGCCCCACCCGTGTGCATGGGAACCRCTCTGCTCTCCTGATCCCCAGGGCCATGCGGATGGTTGCCACCGCTGCAGCCACCGCTTGCCRCTCCAAAGGTCTCCGCTTAGGTTGAGATGCGCTGCCCTCCAATGTCATTTTGGCGTATTAGCAACCCGGCTTCAAGCATGCAAGCACCATCCTCGGAGGGTCGTTCTGCAAAATATAGCACAAAYAATCTAAGTCTGGGTAAAAACAGCTACCAAAGTTTAGAGGAAATTGTAAGAAACAAGGAATTTATAAACTGCTTTTTTTTCCCTCTAGTATTTTTGCCCTGCAGTGCCCCCAGTAATCAGTGGGTTAGCTGGATTGTTGAGACATGGGCTGTACTTTGACCATCGTGTTTGCCAGCCCTAATGGTCCTCTCTCTCGGGACCTTCTCCCATCGTCTCTTGGATTCCCTTATCCTCCACAGCGTCCCTGGCATTGAGATCCACAATTTTCACTTCTGTTTGTTTCTTTTGCACCTCTAGGGATAAAAATGAGAACTCCCTATTTACCTTTTCTGTACCATTTGTGATGTTGGATGCTCCCATGGTACCTCTCAGCTGTCTCTTTTCAGCAATACATCTTAGTCCCTTCAGTTTAGAATAACATCTCTGTTGTCCTTCATGATACATTTTTGCATCGCATTGCATATGCTTGGAAGTRAAGCGATACCCACAAGGGCAGATGCAAAGGTGCATGTGCACKTTGGATTTATACCAAGTAGGTTTTCTGGGTTTTCTTTTTTTCCCTCCCCACTCTTTTTAAATATTTTCTAACAACCTGTTTGCCTTCTTGCCTCCTTCAGAGTTGGCCTTTCTAGAAAATTATCCACAGTGAATCAAGCATCTCTTCCCTGAATGGTAACAGCTGATTTAGAGCCTGCTGCTGTGTGTGTATTGTTAGTGTTATTTTCTCTTGCGTGCACTGCTTTGCATTCATTAACATTGGGTCCCATCTGCCATCTCATCACCCAGCCAGCATTATGCCATCCTTCTGTGACTTCTTGCATTCAGCTTTTGGCTGATTATGCTGAATAATTTTGAATCCACAGCAAATATAACCACCTTTGCTGAGACCTTTTCCAGGTTGCTGATCACTGTGATGAGGGGGTTTAACCCGGGCGCCTGGCACTCTGCTACTCACTGCCCACAGTGGGAAAAGAAAGAATTTATTMACAGCCATTTGGTCCCGTCTGCAATCTGCTCTCCATAACCCTCCTGTAACCTTTTCTTTCCTCTCCCAGGARCTCAGCCAGGTGTCCCAAGCCCAGCTCTGGCATGGCCCAGCTGCATGACCTTGTTTGAGATGGCTGAGAAAGTTGCTAAGTTTTAAGAAAGAGCTGTGCGGAAAGCTGTAGAGCGGAGCCAGGTGAGATAAGAAAGGAGGTACAGAGGCAGTGACTGCTGAGACAAGGGTCATTGGTYGGATTCAAGGGGGAAAAGTGCTAATACGGAAAGATATCAAAACCTAAAGGAAAATACAGGTCATTGAAAGGTGGCAACTCAGCCCTGTCGAGGTCCATTCGAGGGAGCAGAGGAGGCCAAAGTTGYCCCACCTGGCTCTGCCTCATCAGCAAAGGTGATATTCTTCAGGTACCTCACTGAGCCATGAGCACGTTAAGGCTTAGCCYGCTACCTCATTAAATACTGGCTATCTATTTTGTGTGTAAACCAGCAAAGAAGTGCTTTGTACTCTTTCAACTGTGTGTGTCCAGTTTGTAGAGTCTCTTCATGCATGGTGAAAGTTGTCCAAAATGACCCGGGGGTGGTTACAAACTTACCCAAGTTCAGGCTTCAAATAAGTGCACAACAGCGGGGACAGCACAAACCAGGCCACGTCCGCTCCTCAGGAGACACCAGGAACAGCCCTGAGTCTTTCATACCCTCCCATTGCCAGCAGACTACGAAGACTGGGGTGGGTGCCCCACTTGCAGCTCACTCYGGCTTTTCCCATCCTTCATCCCCAGAGGCCTTCCCACAGGCTGGGAGATACAAATCCCCTCTTCATCAGAGAGGACCCCGTGGTCCTGCTGTTCTTTAGCCTTTGAGACACTTACCGCCAGAGTGAGAGCCTATCTGGAGCTCTTCTCTATGCTATCTCCTGGCGCACAGTCTGCCAAGGAACTACGCTGCCATGGAGTTAATTTAGCCTGAACAGCTTATGGAAAGTTGCAGGGTTTGACCTTGGGCTCAGAAAAGCAGCCAGGAGATGCAGCACAGTGTCCGCACTGGCATATATTAGAATGTCCTTCACCATCTTTGCCTTTGCAGATATTACTGAAAAAGAGGTGTCTGCCCAAGCTATCACCTACCTCCAAGACAYGAAGGGCTGGAGACGATTCCAGCAAGGGTGTCCTCCATTTCTAGTCTGTCCAGGGACTCCAGACTTTACAGCGTGGTGAGATTTCTGTACCTGCCTGTAGCTGGTTCCTATCTTCCCTGGAGGACGTGTGTGGCCCAGCAGCAATCCTCAGCAGAGATGTGCAGCCCTTTGTGCAAGAGGAAGGMACAGCACCATGGCACACGCTGCCAAAGGTGCCGTCTGGAGAGGCTCACTTGGTGCAAGGGCTCTTCTTTTGGCTGGTTTTACAAATGCAGACTTTAGATCACACCTTTGAGCAGTCTCCACATCGTCAACCAGAACCACTGCCTATCGTGGTTACTACCATAGATAAAGATAGACACATTTTGAACCACATCTAATGTACTTTCCAAGACTTAATCAAGTGTTGCATCCCCACTTATAAATAATCTGACTAATTGTTTTAAAGGGTAGCTTTTTATGGGTCTAGTAATTTAGCCTTTGCCCTCCCTGTTGTGACACTTACCCAGTCTACCCAGGAGTAACTGCAATCTCTGATGATTATCTTGTTTTCTACCTTTGCAGATGCTAATCTCTGAGCTTTTCCCAGTGACTATCAGGCTGTGATACTGCTCTGTGCTGTTAGGTGCTGAATTTCAAGCCACAGAGATTTTTTTTTTGTTGCCTGTTAATGCAATTAACAATTTGATTCTTTTCTTTAGTACAGAGCCCCAGTGTTTTCTCAATCAGTTGCTGTCACTATGAAATGGGTATTCCAGTGTCCCGCTGCTTTTCTTTCTTGCACGAAGTTACAGAAATGTGTATCATATCCACCTCTTCCTTTGAGAATGCAGGCATTTCTAGAGCAAGAAACAAAAGCCTGCTTGGATGATCCTTCCTGAATAAAGTGCATAAAAATTCTTCTTACATTTAAGAAGCTTTCACTATTATTATTAAAATATGGATTCATCGGAAAACACTGCCTACAACGATCCCCAAGGCAGAGACCAGCTGAAGGAGGATGGGAAGAGTCTAGAACAGAACTTAAAATAAGCTACTAGTTTCTTAAATAGTAGCTTTGCTCCCTAGCACCTTTTTTTTAAGTGTGGAAAAATAATTGCATAGTAGCACAGTGAAAAGCAATGCTGGAGATAAGGATGTTCTGATTAACAAAGAGATAATGCTCACAGCATTTTGAGGTTGAACTGAGAAGGCTATCTGCTTTGGGTTTGGAGGTTTTGCTTTGTTTTGCAGTTGGGGTTGCATGTTTACTTCCACGGCTTTTATCATGTGGTGCAAGCGGCCGTAATTCTTAGAAATCTCAACTCGTCTGGCTTCACTCCGCCTGGTTGAAACCGGACATACGCCTGCCCATCAGAAACAAAAACGAGACCTTGCCACTGCCAAAGAGAACAATAATGAGAGCATCGCTTTGCWATGAGCTATCCGGAGACGCGGAGAAGTCGCTGTAGCTGAATAAACTCCAGGCTAGGACAGGTACACAATTTCAGCGATTGCTATGGAAAACAAAAACGATTTCTGCAGAATCTATTTTAATGATCAGATGAATCAACTGACCAGCCCGCTTCAGGCCCAAATAATACTCTAATGTATGCTCTAATACTATATGTACTTTYAATGGCCAAATACTTTGCAATAACACAGTTATCCAATGACCTCAATGTCAGTGGGAGCCAGTGCATAACGCAACTGTAACCAGCGTACTTGGATAACAGATGATYTGGGGATGTTTGCACTACACTTCAAGCAAAATAAGTATCAGCTTTTTTTCTTCTTGACTGCTTCACTACAACTGTGTTGTCAAACTTGGAAGAGTCTCACATTATTCACTTCTTTGTTTTTGCAGAAATTAAGATGAGCTTGATAAGTAATCGGAAACGCCGAACGCCCAGGGAGAGAAGCTGACAGGCGCATTACTCATTCAACGAGCTAACATAGATTTCTTAAGGCGTTAGAAATACAGTATAAAGAAATGCGAAAAATACAGGGCGCAGCGGTCTGGTGGCTTGGACACCAGTGCAGTCCTGCCCTCTGCTGATGGAACAGCTAAATCCGCTCCAAACTCCAACGCAGCCCCCGCAGAGTGAGGTGGTCTCGCCCCAGTGTTGGGGGGGGGGGCAATTTTCTTGACTGATGGCTCATTTTTCCCCAAGGATGGTCATGGCTCCCGAGCACAGGACGCAGCGGGYGAAGCCCCACGACTAGTGATTTTCTTCCCCGATTTTCTCGAGTTGCCCCCAGCTCCCCGCAGCCCTAACTAGCAGCCTCCTCCTGACGGATAGTGAAAACCACGATGATCCTTAGTGAGCATTTAATTTCTGAATGCAGCCCCAGCCTGGGTTTAATGTTGCTGCCACCACTGGGATTTTATTTATGTTTTTTTTTATGTGAGCTATAGGGAGCATCCAGAAGTGTTTGCTGTCCGGTGTTAAATCTCCCTGCCAAATTAAAGTTTATTCCGTGTTTAATGCTGTTTGTGTGTTTGTCTCTATTTCCGCGCTTTGGCGTACCTTATTTCAAAGGGTGACGGCAGAGGGCGTTGCAAATTTGCAGCGCGGCATTGCAGGCCGCCCAGCCAGACCCGGTGACCTGCCGCGGAGCCCCTGTCCCAGGAGCCGAAACGCCGCCTTCCCAGTGCCAGACTGGTGCGCACTGGGCTGCGCGAGGGGAGGGTGCAGCGCCCCGCGGCGCCCGCGAGGGGGCGGTACAACGGCGGCGCCGCCGCCGCCGCGCGCCCATTGGCCGAGCCTCGCGCATGCGCTGTGAAAGGTGAGGCGTGTGCGCAAGCGCGGGTGGCCGTTCCCGGCGGCCTCAGCGGCCGGCTCATGGCGGCGGCGCGGTGACGGGTGAGCGGCGGCGGCAGCGGGCGGGCAACGGGCCGAGCCGGGCCAGGCCGAGCCGAGCCGAGCCGAGCCGAGCCGGCGGCTCCGCGGCCCAGCGCGGCGGCGGGTAGGGATAGAGATGGGAACCGGGCCTCTAACGGCTCCGCAGCGCCCGGTCTCGGCTCGGAGGCCTCGGAGGGGCTAAAATCACCCTTTGCTGCCCAAACTTCGCCCCCGGCGACGCGCGCGGATTTCGGGGCGCTCCCTGCCCATCCCCTTCCCGTGCGCTCTGTAATATCCCTCCCTATAGCCCCCCGCCGCCCAGTGTGTGTAATCCCACTGAAACCCGGTCCCTCCCCCCGCCCCGTTTTCTTGCAGCAAACACCGTTGCACCGAGCCTCGGTTGTTTATGTTCCCCTGCMGGCTGAAATCACTTTTTATTTATTGTCTTTACTTATATTCCTATGTAAGTAATATATAAATATAAATGTGTGTGTGTGTGTGTATATATATATGTATGTATGTATTCACTTATTTATGTTTTCTTCATTACTTTGTGTGTCTTGCTGCCTGTGGGGGTTGTAATGCAATTGCTGCCTGCTGCAGCTGAGAATTTCCTGCAATTTTAAGTGCAATTTTAAGCTGCATCTCTGCTTGCAGCAGTCAGCTGCTCCATCAGGCAGATTCCTGCAAATACAGGCACCTGTCACATCAGCAGGAGCAAGGTCYTAGTAGCCAGCACTGTGTGTCTGTAAAGCTCCACTGCAGACAGTTCATCAGTAATCCTTAACTCTATTACAAATGTTTTCTTCCACAGGAAATTGAGGAGTTAAAGTGGTGGTTGGAGATACTGTAATCCAGGCCTAAATGAGGCTAAATAATGTGCTTTCAGGTTGTTCCACAGGCTGCTGCAGGTGATAGACCTCTCATTTGTGTGCATTTTTTTCTTCGTCTTTTCATATCAGATGCAGTATCATATATATGCCGTATGTTCTTGATGCTGTTACCTAGCTGATTTTATATGTGTGTATGTTTATATATTCTGTGTATTTGAGAGGCCTTTTAAGTGTGTGAAAATGTTTATTTAATCATACTCTGGCAAGTACTGCTCCAGCAAGTTTAATTGCTTGAAACAAGTTGCTCAATGCAAGTAAGAGAGAGATTTTTTCGGTCTAATGATGTTGTAAAAATTTCTAAAGTTTAAGAAGTTGATTAGAAAATGTACATCTTTGTACAGACTTTAAGGTCAGGAGAGACCATACTTTTTACATGCTGATTTGGAAGTGTTGCAGCTTATAGCCTACTTGAGAATTTCTTTGTGACCCTCCTAGTATTTTTATGGACCACGGTAACTTTTAAAATGCTTCAAATGATGATGTTACAACCATAATTTTATAAGCAGTGTGTTACAAAATCAGTTTTAGAAAAYTTCCAAAGCTTTTTGACACTTGAACAGTATTTGTAGAAGCATTTTATTAACTTTTAAAGAATTATTTTTTTACAGCCTTAAAGCAGTCATGCGTATCTATAACTAAACGGAAAAATGTCACTACTTAAAATTTTGACTTTTTTAAAGCTATTTAAAAATAGAACGTGAAAATGTAACCAAATTAGTAGCAAATAAACRCTGGACATATGCTTTATTTTTTTGTCTTCTAGTCTTAGATTGAAGAGAAAATGTCACTTTAYGATGACTTGGGAGTTGAGACCAGCGATTCAAAAACAGAAGGCTGGTCCAAAAATTTCAAACTACTGCAGTCCCAGCTGCAGGTGAAGAAAGCAGCTCTCACACAAGCAAAGGTATAGCTGTTAGTAATTTTGCTTTTGATTGCTCAAACTTCTTCTGTATTAGGCACACTGGGGAAAGTTTGTGACTTTGGAATACAGATTTGGGATCCTTTTGTTATGATCTGTATATGAGTTTGTAGTGGGGAGCCTACTGAAAGATGTTGGGCATGGAGACCAAGATGTATTGTTTCAGAAATCCGTTAGAGGAGGTCTAGTAAGATTAAAAATCAAATGAAGAATTGATGTATGTGCAGAACCTCTTTTTTTCACTAATAAAGCTAAGAGCTCATCTTTAATCTCATTGTCATCTTAGTTAACTATAAGCATTTCTTTTTCAGTAAGTAAGGGTCGTACTGCCCTTGGTAGTTTGACAGTATCAGCTGTTGGTCATTCCCCTGGCATTTTGTATCAGTTGTTATTTACATGTTTGCATCACTTTATGCTTTCCTTTTAAGAAGACTTTAGATGCTGAAGTGCAAATCCTTGTGTATTAAGAAATTTTTACAGAAAATATTTCCAGTATATGTGAAAAGGAAAAATTGTGAAAGCTAATTGTTGGAGCCTGAACTATGACAGAGCCTTTTTCTCTTCTTTTTATTGTTAGTGTTTCACCCTGTTTCTTTAAGCAGTGTGTGATTTCTTTTTTGCCCAGCATTTTTTCACCAGAATTACTGCTGGTTTATGCTGCAGAAAATGAGAACAGAATTTGGAACAACTTGTATGAATGAAACCTAAATTGGCATATATATTGTTTGTGTTCTTTCTGTATGCAGTATATGTATAGGCTGTAGCAGAAGAACAGAATAAGCCTGGAAAATTCAAATTCAGACTAGATCAATACATCTTATCAGATGATAAAATATGAAGGATAGTAGAATTTGTCTTTAGGAGAAGTCTAAGTCTCTCCTGGATCAAAAAGAAAAAAAAAATTATCCAATCTTCCTTTCAAACTTGRTATGAAGAGATCATCTGAATTCTTAGTGCCCGTTTTTTGGCCCTAGTTCCAAAACTTTCACCTATTGCTGTACATTTGAATGGGTGCACAAGAAAGTCTGATATCACTCTCTCAAATGCAGGAAAAATTGCACTTTTTTCACTAAAGCTTTCTTTGAATTATCCTGTCAAATCTATATATATGTGTGGTGTGGTTTTTTTTTTTTTTTTTTTTTTTTTTTTTGACGGCATACGAGATACTGATGTAACTGTAGTTGGCAAGCCTCTGGCTCAGAGCAGAGTTGGCTTTTGCCACCACTAGATATGATATGAATTTATCCATGTCAAGGTTCCTTAGAAGTTTTGAAAATTACTGTATGTTGGTGAATTTATAAGAAATTGTATATTGAGCTTTGAGCGGTAAAAAATTTGAGCCAGAACTTGATTTTCATCCTTAAAAAAAAAAGAGAAAGAGAGAGAGAAATCTACTTGAAGATAATTTTAAAAAGCTGCTTTTTAGAAAACTATTTTGTTACTTTTTTTTAGACATTTTCTATTGTAATTTTCTGTTTTCAGAGTCAAAGAACAAAACAAACAACAGTCCTCGCTCCAGTGATTGACCTGAAACGAGGCAGCTCTTCTGATGAGAGACAGATTGTGGACACACCACCTCATGTAGCAGCTGGATTAAAGGTAAGATCAAGGCAGTCAGACAATTCAGCTGTTAACAAATGTTTCTTTGATTATTTTTTTGAGTTCTTTGATTGTAGTTTGTATTTTATTTTTTCRTCGCTTTATCCTGTGGCCAAAGAATTGATCTTGAAATTGAGTTCTTCTGTTCAGAGATTTGTAAATTAGTGAAAGTTTCGGCTTCCACACTGATCTTGGTACTTCCATATTAAATCAGGTATCACTTGGAATTTAACTAAAACAGTGGTCCCAGCATATTTCTCTTGGAAAACTTCAAAGCATTTTGCAAAAGAGCAGTTTGGTTAGGTGAATAGTGATGATAATAGTGATTGCACCACTGTTGGAACTGGACCTGTGTAATAGTGAAATTAAAAACAAAATAAAAGCCACCAAATCTTTTAAAGGCATTTTCCRTGGTAAGGAATCAAAACAAACTTTTTTTTTTCCCTGAAACTTTTTGAAAGGTAAAGTTTCTGAATTAGTTTTTTTTTCAGATGAGTGAAGGATGGTGTGTCTGCCTCTGTCAGGTACTGCATTAGTAGCAAATGGAKAAAGACTAGTGAGATTAGAGGAATACCCCCGGCAGATGGTTGCAACAGCAAGACGTGTTTTCTAATAATAGTGAACAAATGAGTATCAAAATACCTTGTCYACGTTGATTTGCTGCTACTTGGTGTTTGGTGTGGGGGATTCTGTTCTTCATGGAGGTACTTGAGGTGGTGAGGGACTGGGTGAAATCTTAGTTTTGAAGCAAAGCAAAGCTTTCTCTTAGTATACCTCTTTCTCTTAGATACCCTTAGTATCATTAGGATCAGGGTTTTGTGTGCCATTATTGAAGTYAGAAATGGAGTTTAGTGGTGTTCGGAATGAGAAGGATATGTTCATCTCTTGGATGTTTTTTGCAGATCTCAGATGGAAAATACCAATTTTCTTTTTCTTTTTTTCTTTTTTTTTCTCTTAAGGATCCAGTACCTAGTGGCTTTTCTGCAGGAGATGTGTTGATTCCTTTGGCGGATGAATATGATCCCATGTTTCCRAATGATTATGAGAAGGTGGTAAAACGTCAAAGAGAGGAACGACAGAGGCAACGTGAACTGGAGAGGCAAAAGGAAATTGAAGAAAGGGAAAAGTAAGGTTTTTGTTTTAACTGGTGACATTGAGTATTAGATAAAATTAGTTATGTAGACATCTATTCACTTAGTTTTATACCTTCTTAAAGCTATTGTGAAGAATATTACATGCTTGAAGAAGCAAACACAAGGCAAGTTTTAATGTTCTTGCTGAAATCATCTAACAATCAAAAAATAATCTGATGTATTATATTTACAGCCTCTTTATTTTCTAATGGACAAACTGGACAATGTTTGTAAATTTTACTATGTTTAATTTACTTCAACAGTAGCAGAAGTATTTGGGCGCTTAATGCATGATTTTCAGACCTTGACCTTGCAGGTGTTTCGGAGTATTTATTTCAGTATATTCTGACTACCTTTCAACACTTAATGATAAATCATCCATTTTTTCTTTGCGTATTCCAAACTGCCAAGTGAAATCATTTCAGTTCTGCAGATCTATCTAGTTCTGCTTCAAAGAGGCATAGCTGCTTTTTCTTCTAGTAATATTCTGTATTAGTTTAAGCAAGTTAATTGCATATTTACTACTCTTTTGTCTCAGGACAAAAGAARGTACTACTTACTTTTTAATTATCTCAATGCTCTTTTCCTGGAGTAAGAAATCTCTTTAATCTTATTAAAGCAGTTGAATGCAGATTGCATGTCTTAAATTGCTGGTAAAACATCTGCCAGCCAGTAAAATTACATTCTCTTGTTTTGAGTGAAATTAATAGCCAATGTCATCATGGTAAGAATCGTCTAAGTCCATGGAATTGAGAGAGAGAGAGAGAGAGAGAGATGCTATTGCTCTGTTCAGGCTGTGGAAGCTAGTATTTCTAGACATTTGGGCTTCTCTGTCTTCTCCAAGTTACCGTACTTATTGCTGTAGTGGAAGAGGAATGTGGGACAAGAGATTTGAGTGTAGACCATAAACACGTTTGTAAAGCTAGAGGATGGAAGTTGAAAATACATAATAAGCTTTGATTTTCAAGTTGAAGTCATCTCTCAGCCAAACATGCGTCAGATGTATACTTTCTGATAAACCGAGTATATGAGCAGAGTATATATTTCRTTCTAATTCACAATCTGGAGATTCAGATACTTTGATTCCTTAGTGATAGCTGTAGTATTGCTGTTATCTTATAGTTCAATTTTGGCAGCTGTGCTGAAAAAGAGACCTGATTTATGCTCTAGATTGTGGTCTTAACTTTTGCAGATAAACACTCTTCCTTTTTCTAAAATATTAAGATTCATAACTTTATGATCACAGTAAAAAATATTTGAAGTACAAACAAGTATTGAAATATTTTCCACCTAAATATTACAATTTTTAAACACTTTCCAATATCTAATTTTAATTGGCCAGCTAGCTTCTCAGAAGTTTGGCGTTCAAATGTATTGATACTTTTCATTAACTGAGTGAATGATACTACTACTTATAGCCAGTAATGCAGAATTTAAAAGAAATTCTGTTCAAAGCAGGATGATTAATGTCTCATCTTCCTGTCAGTTGTATCCTGCACTACTTCCATTGCAGTCTTTCAATATTTGGGCTGATTTATTCATATGGTTCATAATTTCCCACTTCTTCCATTGCAGTCATTCAAAATTTGGACTATATTCATATGGTTCATCATTTCCATACATTATCCTTGGTGGATTTGAAAGTGGAAGGTGATCCTCTTACTTTGGATCCATCTCATGCTTTATAAAAATATTCTGTAAGGATAAAAACAAAAAAAAGGCATTTACTTACACCTTAGTGGATAAGATGTTACGAAATGCTAAGCAGAGTAGTTCTATTTATACCATAAAGATTTTATCACAAATTAAGAGAGAGTGTAGACTTGTTATTTCTTATCCTAATATATTGTGTTTCCCAGAAGACGTAAAGACAGACATGAAGCCAGTGGGTTTTCAAGAAGACCAGATCCAGATTCTGATGAAGATGAGGATTATGAAAGGGAGAGAAGAAAAAGAAGTAAGGGAGCTGTTTACGCTTTTGGTAGAGAAAAAAGGAGGAGGAGGGGGGAAAGGGGAAAGAAGAGAGAGAGTTCCACAATCCTGTTCTTGTTTTTAATAGATTTTGTATTCCTGTTTTCTCAGCTGATATGTATCATGTTATTTCTGAGCCTCTAGAATAAAGCCAGTATTTTATTATTGTGTAACTGTTGTAGTACAGAAAATTGTTTTCCTTCCATGAAGAGAGATGGCAGTTTACCTGTTTGTAAAAAAAAGTYCTTTTTACATTAGCTGGTAGGTGTCTGTTATAAGTTTCTGCAGAGTGTAGGCTCCAGAAAATGRGAGAATGTAGGATAAAATCAGGCTATATGGGAATTACTGTAGAATTGACGCTATTACTAYTTACTATTCCTGCCTTCTTATTTGGAACTAATTAACAAACTAATTAACAAAATATCTGTCTGGGTGCTTAGATATTTCTTAGGATAAGCAAAATTAAACTTTATTCTTTTGGTAACAAAGCCACAATAGATAATTTAGGTCTTCTCTCCTTCATTTCTGAAAGGAAATAAGACATGTAAAATATTTGTTCTGCCTTGGAAGTCCGGGATGACCTTAGAATAGGGCTTTTGTTGTACCCTTTTGAAAGTATGATTAWTCTTGGAAAGATTTCATTTAACTTAATTGAGCAGTTCTAGAACTGAAGATATGTTTCATTGCAGTCTTGAATTTCTGAAATCCTCCACGATTATACATACCAATTTAAGGCAACTAATGAAATGTTGCACAATGAAATATTTTAGACTGTGCGTAATATCTCACTGCACTGTTATATGCTTCTCAGTCACTCCTAGTTTATCAGCGTTGAAGCTTCTCAGAGTCCTCTTGTCCATTGTCTTTACCTATCTGCTGGCAGTGAGATATGTTAAGAGCTGGGTGGTAAGGAGTCAGCAGCTGTGTTAAACTTCATTGAAGTTATTCCTAGCTGCAGGACCTGATCATAACATTGTGCTGTCTTCCACTTGTTTGTAGGTATGGGAGGAGCTGCTATYGCACCACCTACATCTCTTGTTGAGAAGGACAAAGAACGTAAGTACTCCGAAAGCCTGTTCTCTAAAACCTAGAAATGTYTTTCAATTCTCATCCAACCTTCTATTCAATTGAGAAGTCCTGCTGTTCTTCCCATATGGTTCCTTGTGGCAGAAGGACCTGTATTTGTTCCTTTTTGATGGTGGAGGCTATGAGGAACCTGCAATACTACTGTGGTTTTGCATTTCTGTTCTAAATGAGTCTTTCTGTATTACTAGAGAAGTGGGTTAGCAGTCTGCTCTGTGATAACTTTGATCAGTTATTCATTTGTGATGTGAAAGAAGAAATGTTGCAAACTATTTTTTTTTTGAGGTAGACTTCACAGCATGTAGAGAGAATTTTTTCACTACCTTTTCCATTAGGCCATATTTCTATGAATACCTTTTCTGAAGGGGTTATGCGTTAAGGACAGGCCTTTGTAAYTTTTTGAGGGATAAAGTAGCAGCTAAAAGATACTTGCAAGATGGGTGTTTGCTATCCTTAAATAGCAAACAAAAATATCCTTGAATATTCAAGAATAGCTTGAAAAAGAGGTTGCAGTTGTCCACTAGATGGCATACTTGCTGTAAGAACAAAGTGTTCAGGTTTTTTGCATGTCTCGTTGTCTTAAATTTTTTAATTAAAATAATTAGCAATGCATTGTGTAGTTTATTATAAATAAAAAAATATGGATATTATACACRAACTCTTCTTTGAAGTCCTAAATTAATTTAAGAGTAGATTGAAATCAAGAAAACATGTAGCTTGGTGGAGTAAGTGAATGACATAATAGCAAAAGTATTTGAAGTGTGTAAGCGCTAAAAGCAGAAAGGAAGTGTTTTGTGTAAATAATTAAGAGCAATTGAGCAGTGTCAAAGAAAAGTAAATACAGGTTGGAAATGGTAGAAATATCCTTAGGGAGAGAGCTTTTAAAATGTGAGGTGATCTCACAAGGGAATCTGTGTTACTTGACTCTTAAAGCTAGGCTGGACAAACCTCAGAAAAATATTTCTGTGGCAAAATTCCATAATCCAGTCCATCTGCTGCCTAAATAGGATGTTTCTTTTCATACTGTGTCCCCAAACTTCATGTCTGCCATTTTATTTGGCAAGATACAAATGCTGGTTAATGTGCAGTCCAAAATAAAGACTGTCTAGAAGTGTATAAGTACATTTAAATGCATGTTCTTTGTAGAGTTTGTGTATTGTGTTTGATTATTTATTTATTGCTAACTTTGACATTTGACAGTAGAAGATAGTATAATAATCTATATATGTAACATATATCTCCTAGGAAATGGCTTAGTTCATAAAATACTGAGCAAGATGTCTTCAGATTTTATAAATGTTTTGCTTTGAGAAGTCTCTGCTAAAGATTTCTATGGAGAAGAGGAAATAAGTTATGCAGAAAACAATTCTAAATTTACATTGTACATTTATACAAAGAAAAAAAATCAAATTTCCTTAAAAATGCATTTTTCTTTAGGCCTTAACCTATGTGCATTCATCCATAATTGTYGTAGTTCTTTTCTTGATGAATGATGCTTTAAGTTTACTTGCTGTCTGCCTGAATGAACCCATTGTGATGCAGTGACATCTTAATGTTTCTTTTCTCCAGTTGATGAGTGAGAGGTTAATAAATGTATTACAGACCTATGGAATCAAACTCACATTATATATATTCTAAGAGGAAATTCCAGAAGATTTCAAAGCTTCAATCTTGTATATGAGAAAGATGAGAGATGTTAAGAAAGCATGTACAAGGGAAAGTCTTCTGATTTGGATTTACATGAAAGACCTTTTTTCTTGATGTGTGAATATTGAGGGAGAAAAAAGGACAGCTTGCAGATGAAAATCTTTCTGTAAATGAGTTAGACTGAAGTCACAGTACTTCAATGTTTGTGACAAACGTAGTTCATGTAAAGTGTTTTAGTGAAAAAATAAATGTCTGCATTCCCTTTCAGCTGTAGCATCATTTCCTTTTGAAGAAGAGTCAAGACCTCGGGCGCCATCTTCTAAAGCAGCTATTCCTCCTCCGGTGTATGATGAGCCAGAAAGACCTCGTTCTCCCACAGGACCTAGTAACTCTTTCCTTGCTAACATGGGGTAAATATGCTTGACACATTAACATGTTGTGAAAAAGGCATTAGAAGATGGTGAAAGCCAAAATTTGAATAGTTTGTCAAAAAGAAGAGGAACACAACTGGTTGGTATAAATGCATGCAGCCCTAACTGGGAGGATACTAAGACAGCAATGGATTTCTTTGGATCAGTGAAAAGCATTTGAGGTGGCTGCATTCAGGGCTGTGCCTTTAAGTGAGTTCTGAAGCCCCATTCCAGTATAAAGTGTTTGTGGCTTTTACAAGCCAAGTTAATGTAATCTACATGAAAACACAGATGGTGTGTTGTTGCCTCCAGATTTCTTTTCCAGCTTTGCCCTAAATTTGCTGTGTACCAGTGGGCAAATGATTTCAACCCTAGTTTGTTTGTTTCTTAAAAAATGCAAAGCATATTTGTATGAAAGTGGCAGCAGTTGTAGCTGAAAATCTGTCCGTTTACTTTTCTGCCTTGGATTAGCATTGTRCAGAATGCTTGCTTACTACTGCAATGACCAAGTGAAGTTGAATTTATAATTATGAGCAGCTTAGAGACGTCATCTGAAAGGTGTAGTGTTTAGCTATGACTGTTATAGACGTTAGTCATATCAAGCGTAAGTGCGGCCTCAGTGTATTCAAAACTATATCCAGGAAGAACACAGCCATGAAAGTGTAGTTTATGGTGTTATTACGCTGCAGTTTTCATTCTTGYTTTCATGCAAGTTTTTGATATAAATACCTTTCTTCGTTGTCCAGAAAAAGGACAGCCAATGTCAGTACTGTTGGACCAGATTGTGGTGTTACCACCTGTAGTTAACAATACCCTAGGACCTCTGCTTCATTGAAAAAAGTGCTAAAAATACTACCTAATCTACCTTATTTTTACAACACATTGGCAGCTACTTGTTCAGTGACTTAGTGTTTTATTACGTAGCCAGACTTCTTGGCCTTTTTCAATGTGCATTTATATGTTTTATATTGTATACCTAGGAAAATAGTCATATAGTCACCGATCCTATGTTTTCTGTGTAATGCCTACTAGTGAAACAGAGGTGACTGAGTATAAAGTATTGTTTGTGGTGTAAACTACTGTACTGTGGCATATTTTTGTGCCTTCACCTATCTAGCCATGGTATTCAAAGAAAGGTCAGCACATGTAGGTGTGCTTTGATTCTAGCAATTTTTTCAATGAGTATTTCAAAATCAGTCAGTGGGGTTCCTTTTTGCATTTGCTCTGTGAATAGATTGGGGGATATTTTGCCTCAAAGTTTTTTCAAAAATCAGAAAGATGAGATGTTTAAATGGATTTTAAGAATATAAAATTTGTTATAGGAAAGGGCAACAAAGCTATGTATTCTGGAGCTTAAGCCAGTGTTGAACTAGTAGATAGTGGAATGTGATCTTATGTGGGAAATACATCTGCCTGTTCTGATATTCTGATACTTTTCTCACAAGCTTTTTGATGCCAGCTACTGATAAACTGGACTAGTTAGACCTTGGTCTAATCTAATCGACAACTTTCTTCTGAATGTCTGATGCTAATGGCAGTRAAGGGGTTTTTGGAAAGGTGTGAACAACTTTACTGAGTTAGTCAAACTTTCTGTCAAGTTTTCCATCTGTAATTCAGAGATGATATTCTCCATCTTCACAAGATTCTGTGAAATTTTTAGGTTATAAGCTCATGTAGAAGCTCTTACATTTTCAGTGAGTTAAGAGGTTTTTTTAGGAAGTAGAATATATGATTAATCAGGAAAAGCAGTGTTTTAACAATATTTTGGTAATGTTTTGTGTAATAAGCCTTTACTAACTGGTCCTTTTCCTCTTTGCAGAGGGACAGTAGCTCATAAAATCATGCAGAAGTATGGTTTCAGAGAGGGCCAGGGGCTGGGGAAGCATGAACAGGGGCTGAGCACAGCACTGTCAGTAGAGAAGACAAGCAAGAGAGGTGGCAAGATCATTGTCGGTGATGCTGCAGATAAAGGTAATTTTGTCCTGCACCAATGGACAAGGGAAGCTTCTGTGGAAAATAGTCAGGAGAAATGTGTCAGTGGGAGCTCGTGTGTGTGTTTTTTAAAACTTTCTGGCCTTCTGTCCTTGCACAGGATATTAGTTAGAAAAATGGTATGTTCCTTCTTGTTCCTCTCTTTTTAAAAGTGGTTCTCTAATTACTTTAGTTCATCCTCCTCTTGCACTTTAGGTTTTCTTCCTTTAGTGTTCTGTCTGTACCTTCTCTCCAAGGTGTGATTCTGCACAGTTCCTGCTGGCTTTCTCCCTGACACATACATTAGACACTGCTCTTATTGCCCTGGGGATTGTCTGGTCTAGAGACATCATCTAGGCTTACTAGAACAGCACCTTTGCCTGATCACACATGTTAGGAGTAAGAAGATCTGATTGTTGTTCTTGGTGGATCTAGTAAAATTTTGAATTTGAGTGATTTCCTCAAAGAAATTGTCAATTGTCTGTTTTGGCTTAATTTACGTGCCATAGCAGTGGCTTGTCTGCTTATTGTCCTTCCAAGTAGCTAGTTTTGAAAGACTATTCCTTACCAATTTGCAACTTCATTTAATGGCTTTTCCATTCTACAATAACAATAGGATTCTGATAAAAGCCTGCACTGTGAGGTTTAAATGAGCTGTAATCTTAATTTATTCCGTGATTCACTTTTCTTTTTTAATAGCAGATGCAGCAAAGAAAACGGATTCTAACCCATTAACTGAGATCCTGAAATGCCCTACTAAAGTGGTCCTATTAAGGGTAAGTTGAAAGTAAGGAGACGCATTCTGGTACTTTCAGAATGCTTGTCTGCTTGAAATGCTTAAACCTATTACAGTGCCTATATATRGACAGTTTTGGCCTGAACCTTATACTGCTTCTGTCCCTTTCAAAAAGCCTTGAAAGCACAGCGCTTTGTATGTTGTGGAGAAAATAGGTGCCCTCCCCCCCGAAATAAGTTATGACTGTACAGGAACACTGATTTCAGTTGCACAGTAACTATTATCATGGTGTTTTAGTTCTAAGGAGTTGTCTAGCRCTGTGATGTTTGAAATGGCTTTTGAGTGGGTAAGCAGAAGGTGAAATATTCACGGTCACAATTGCATGCATTCGTGATTTGTCTACATAATCATCTATCTACTAAAACCACATCCAGTGAGCTGGGTTTCCTCTCTTAACTTTCAGAACATGGTGGGTGCTGGGGAAGTAGACGAAGATCTAGAAGTTGAAACTAAGGAAGAATGCGAAAAATACGGCAAGGTTGGGAAGTGTGTCATCTTTGAGGTAAGAGATAATCTGTCTCTTGGTGGCAGCTCTGAAAGCAAACTGGGCATTTGTGTCTCTGTACTGACTTCTTTCCACCTTAAAGAAGGGATGTAGATTAAGATTTCTCAGAATCCTTTGTAGCCTGTGTGTATTTTTCATATCTATAAAMATACATATTTTTAAAGTCAGGAATTAGGCAAAAATCTATAGGTATTGTGCTTTTGGACCCTCCTTTAGTTCCTCCTGCTCAAATTAGTCTCTTAAATAGAGTTGGTTTGGAGCTGGCCTATAGAAGTTTCTTCTTCCAACTTGCTTGAAAGATTCCCATTGGGAAATGGGACCCACTTTGGCAGTTTTAAATCTCTTTGACTGGACAACTATGTCTGAATTTTCTTTTGTGTTCATTACTTCTGTGAAGAACAACAACAGTTTAAAGCAGTATCTTGGTAATGCTCTAACCGGTTCTATTTTTCTTCAGATTCCTGGTGCACCTGATGATGAAGCTGTAAGAATATTTTTAGAGTTTGAACGAGTTGAATCTGCAATCAAAGGTAGGATGCTGCATTGTTTTGTGTTAATTTCAGAGTTAACTTGTTTAAAGATGAAACAGCCTCACTCATTAGACTGGWAGCTAGAGAATTTTTTATTTTACTGAATTGCTGCTTGCTGACCTGTTTCCATTTTAATTCCAGCTGTGGTGGATCTAAATGGAAGGTACTTTGGTGGCAGAGTGGTGAAGGCTTGTTTCTACAACCTGGACAAGTTCAGAGTACTGGATCTGGCAGAGCAAGTTTGATTTTTTTGTAAAGATCTAGCTCGAGGTGTCACTATTTTGGCAATCATGTTTTCAGCAGTAGGCTGGGAGTAAAGAAGAGAAAAGTAGCTCTCCCAGCAAACTGGAAACAAGCCTCATTGAATGGATTTTTCGCATTCGTTGTGACTTACACTTTTTGTAATATAAAGCCCTTTGAAAGTAAAATTYACGTCTGTGTGTTTTTGAATTGCACAATTCTGCTTATTGCTCTGGGAATCCTGATTTTTTTTTCGAGCTTTCAAAGGACTTCATTCTTTTGAAACCCACTGCTGAGGAGATGCTTTGTCTGTATTCCTGCTTTCCTTGTTCTGGTGCTTCATCATGGAGTCTCCTGTGCAGCATCCACAATAAGTGGGAAGCTTTGGAAAAGGACTGTGTGCTATCATGCTTCTCTTTCCTGATGATATCTCCCAGAATTCCAGCCTTGCTCGTAAGTCCTCAGTCTCCGCGCTCCAGAGTAATTTGGGGTTGTTGGATTGGCAGCTAGTTTGTTTTCTCCTGACTCCAGGGCAATATTTTCCATATGAGAATGGAGAGGAAAGTAACAAGGAATGAATTTTTCTTCCCAAATCCAAAGAAAATACATAAGTTTAACCCAGGGAAACAGGAGGAGGAGGATGTTTAAAATACCTAGCCATTTAAATCAGAATGAGTGGACTGTCAGTGGAAGCTCTCTGCTGTCAGGCAGTATTTACTAGGAAAAAAAGGTTAACTGGTTACAGATCAGTATTGAAGTGCTGTAGGTAGAACTGAGGGACACTCATTCTTGTATCTCGCCATCCATGTGATTCTCGCTTTCTCTAATGTCACACTTAGTTACCTAACTTTTTTAACTGATTCAAACYTGGCTTGTGCTCTCTCTATATGTTCATATATTTGTGGTCAAATAACATTGGGGGGCATTTTTTAAGAAGGCATGCAGGTTGGAGTTTTCAAAATAGTAGACAACGAAAGAAAATTCTCATATGAAAATCTGAAGAGTTGACAAACTAAACTAAATGCTGCAACATTTTTTTTTCCCTGTCTGATGTAAAGTAATACACAGCACTGTTCCTGGTTATGTTCAGTTTTTGTTTGGAAACAGTATGCGACGGAGTTGGAAGAGGTGGTTATGCAGTGATGACAGTTGTCTCTGTGCTCCATCATACCTAGAATTGCCACTGAAATTGTACAAATATTAAAATGGAAGAGCTTTGAGGGCATTTTAGCTGGTTGGAAGTTGATGCTGGGTGTCTTTTTCCTGTTGTACACATGTATTGGGGGGAGGGGTATAGACCTGTAGTTGATCAATGCTGTGAGTATCTCCAGTTATTGCCTTTTTTTAAGTTTTGGCTGCAGATCTATATGACAAATTCTTGCTCTTGTTTTTTTTTGCTTATTTTATCCTGTTATGTTCCAACAACCTCTGTATAAATATTCGCTTGTAAAAYGGAAAACAATTTTTTTAAAAAACTTGTATTTTACCTACTGCGTGTCTGCTTCCTTACTGTCCTCTTCTGTTGTACAAGACCCTCCCTTCAAGTCAGTCACTTCTGTGCTGTGTGCTGATGATGGCAATAGTTGGAATCCACCACMAGACCCAGTCTGACTAATATTAAAACCACAGGGCTTGGGGCAATAACAGAATCCAGAATGTTGTTAACTTTATGTGTGACCTTGAGCAACACTGTAAGGCCTTTGATACTGTATGGTAAAACAAAGAAATTCATCTAATATGARTCAGCATGGGTTTGCTTGTAAAAGTCAAATAATTCAAATGAAATGCTGTGGAAATGCACTGATAACTGATTTAGTATGATCTGAATTTAGCGTGAAATATGACTTGGCTTTAGGCAAGATGATTTATGACTCTTCAACAAATACTGCTGTTCTGAGTTACTAGCTGTTAGCTGTAAGCGTTTCCTGAAGGATACAGACTGTTTTTCTGTCTTCTAACTAGCTGTTCTGCTGCTTTTCTCTCTGTAATAGCAGCTTCTGATTTGATGAATTGCAGGCTTGAGTTTGTCATTCATTGAATGCAGGAATTGGGTCAACTTAAGCCTGTGTATTTACAAAGCAAAATGCTCGTCTTATCCACTGACATAARAATAACCTGCACTGTTCTGTTTCCTTGGATGCTTTTGCCTTTTTGCTTTCTTTAGGCTTTTGTCTATGTCCATTCCATTTAAATTTCTCTTGAAATTTGTTATTTAGGGGTCTTCCAATTGCTGAGAATTGCTTTACTGGCAGCTTTTGTACTCTTGATGATTTGCAGGTAAAGCTGGCCGTGGAAATGTCAGAGAGATGGCATACTGATTTAGTATTTTGTGTAGGAGAAAGGCTGGTTCTATAAACAAAATATTTGTTGGTACCATGCAGTCACTAAAATGSTTTATCTCCTCCTAAAGTCTCAGCAGCCATAAATTGCCTTAGCTTTATCTCCTACAAGGAGATGATTTTRACAGGTGCTGTACAAACATGTTATGCTGGAGCCTTGTTTGTAAGCAGTTGTCCTCTAGGTGCTGCCACAGCAAGTGTTCTAAACACATACRCAGATGAAGAGACCTGAAAAAGGATCAGAGATACTGGCTGTAAGGTTCTTAGCCAGGGCTTATCTGTAACAATTTAGTGAGTAGCAAGGTATTTGTTGGGTGACTGGTTATTTTTGCAAATGCCCTTTCTTCTGCTTTGACACATGTTGACCTGTTGGCATAGACTTTCTCAGGTAAGGTTGTGTCTTGCATACCTCTAAAAAATCTGGCTCCAAATTCACTACTGTGTTTCCTACTTTCATTGGAAACTGTTATTACAGACTTTTTTCTMTTTCTTGCAGTTTCTCAAGTTACCTTTTACTTAACACCTCCAACTCTTACTGCTTAAACATGCCTTCTTTCCTGCCCTGATTCATCAACACCCTCTCAGAAGGCTCAGCAGCACTTAGTTTACATTCTTAATTATAGCTACAGAGTTCTACTTACACTTGTCTGTCTTGACACAGTTGAAGTTATGCACCCACTTCTTTGTAAGGTATGTTGTAAACAGACAATTTCATAACTGTGGTCTGAAGCAATAATTTTTTGTTTCTGTTTTTGGGTGATCCCTTAAAAACTTGCAATTACAGAAAATGAAGGCAATGGTGGCCTGTCAAGCGTAAGATATGTATTTGCCTTGCATATCTTAAGTACAGGATTGGTTATATTGCTTCAGATGAAATGTTTGGTGGTATTTTTTAGGCTTGATTTCCTAATGCTAAGCTTTAATTCCATGTTTTTAAATACCTTTGCAAGTATTCTGATGGTCTGATGTGCTGAAAAGGTGACTCTCCTCTCAGGCTAAATATGAACTCCCAGGCTAATTTGTTACTTCCAGGAATCTAGATTAGATGCCTGCTTAAGGGAGATTTGGCAGTGCCCTGAAGCTAACAATGAGCTGAGAGAGACGTGTAGGACATCTCAGCCTGGAGCTGAAAGAGGGGTATTTAGTGCATTATCAAACCTAAAGTCTTCAGAACATGGATTTGTACAGTGGCGTAAGCATTTGCTGTCTTACTCTTCCTAATTCATAACTCTCTGGTTGCTTTTTTAAAATAGAGAAGTACTGACTTGATGCTTTCCTACCTGTTGTAACCCCAAGGTCTCATTCTTGAGTGGTAACAGCTATTTCAGAGCTTTATGTGTATAGGTTATAATTTTATTTTTCCCTTGTGTGCTGTTTTGCACTTAGCTAAACTGAATTTGAGCTGCCAGTTTTATCACTTGCCCACTTACTACCAGACTCAAGAAATTTGAGCTGGAGATCACAGGAAATGTGAGGGGTTTTTTTTGTTTGTTTGTTTGTTTTTAAATGTTGTCAAAATGTAAGCTTACTGTGCTGATATGTGAAAAGTGAGACTTGTTGCCTCAAGAAACTTGATGCCTAAATAGGAGGGAGACAGGAACAAAAAGTGACTTGGCCCAACTCATGCAGAAGATTGACAGAGCTGGGGTTATAACCTCTTGCCTTGTACTTGCAATTACACTATCAAAACCCAAACTCCTTCTGGAAGAGTTGATTTTTTTTTTTTTTTTGTAATGACAAAGTGGTAAGCACTCTCAGGCCTGAACTTTAAACTGCACTGAAGTCGACCAAGAAAGAAGATGTAATTTGTGTGTTGCAATCTTTGCAAGTACTTGCCTTCTGAGTTGCTCGTGTGAAATGCAGATTCCTTGCAGGTCTGTCCAAGTGTCTGTGGTATGTTACCCTTCTGTGCAGAAGGAAATATGCTGTGTAAACTAGCATGTTTTTCATGAAGATAGATGGAAGTACAGAAGGCTTCAACAATGTTCTTAAAGATACTTCTTTCTCCTTAAGCAGGAATCTGATGAAGGAATACTTCCAGTCCTTACAGCAGTTAGTGCAAAAATAGTCCCCTGAAAAGACTTACATTCATCCCGTGTTAAATGAGGGCACTAAATCATTTCCAAAGCTCACTAAAACAAGTTAAGTCTTTCTAAGCTATTTCCTTAACTATGTGCAGTTCATCAAAATAATGTGCTTTGTACTTCTGAAGCAGGTCTCTCCTGAGACAGAGCCATAATATGTAAATAGTTGTTGATTTTTACAGAGGAGGAAACCGAGATAAGCCACGCACCAGCAGAGTCTTGGCAGCTGCAATGGGAATGTAGACATGGGAACAGAAGGCTGGAATGCCAGATTCTGGTTCTTCAGCTTTAYTCTGCAAGTAACTTTGTATGTTATGCCAATCTGTGTGAATGGGTGAGTTGCAACTTGCATCAAACTGGAAATTATTAATGATTTCTGKTTTTTTAACAGATGGAAAAAAATAACGTTTTTTTCTGCCTCTTCTGCCAGATGCAGTAATAAGATGTTGACTTTTATGAATATAGTTCTTAAAATAGTTCCCTGTTTTTTCCACTACTGGAAGTACCAAGAGAGGTATAGCCAGCTTGAGTTTACTGTGAAGAGCAATGCACCATCTGTATCCAAGAAGTTTATACTTTCCTTTTGGCTATGGAAAATCATAGTCTTAATATTACCAGTCTGTCAAACCAGGTCTTTCGTTACTTTTCATTACTTTTAATTTCCAGAATCTTAGAAATAAATGAAAATCYTCTTAAAGTAGGAAGAGAGCAAGAACATGTGAATGGCCAAGGGCTGCTTACAGATGCATCTAGTGTTGATAGCATTAATGGGCCAAACCTCCCCTAAGAACCCTTTCCCTGCAGAGTACAAGGCTGTATCTCCACTCTTTCCCTTATAGCAGCAAAAGTAGGGTGTTYGGTGTGTACTCTAGGCAATACTTCTAATACTTCTTAAAGACTTCTTCCSTCTTTTTCTATGACACTGAAGACTAGTTGTACAGCAGTTGATGTGTTGCTGCAGGGCCGTTATCATCTGATCAGTTTGGCTTAATGTATGGACTTCCAGAAATGCAGAGRTTTTGAGGTTAGTGCCATGCTAAAACCATCAACAGTGAGGCACTGATGGTAGCAGGTACCAACTGCTCAGGAAAACAGCAGGTCTTACTGCTCTCWGGCATATTTCACCTGTTTCCTCCTGCTGGAAATTCTCCATTTGTGGTATTCTGGTCGCTCCAGTAGCCTGCATGTGTCACTCACCCATATACTTTCCTAAAAACTGAAATGATGGTTCTACCTTGACATGCGGGGCTCAGTAGAGAGCTCACTGAAGAGAAGCAACGTGATTCCTGTCTCTCCCTCCTTAAAGCACATTCCTCCAAAGTACTACAGAGATAATAGAATAAAGGACGCTGGTCTCCAGGACTTTAGCACTTGTTTCCCTCAAATCCTGTGCACCGGATCCAGATGTTTTGGGAGCTCATCTCAAAGTGAATACATTATTCTGTGTTGGTTTGTACTGCAGTCGTGCCAGGGCCCAGGCACAGRTCAGTCTGGTGCTGTGTAGCTGTGGAACAAAAAAGCGGTTTTTGYGGGACATTGCTCCTGCAATAGTACTGGGTTCTAGTTATCAATTTTAAAGTGATTTTGTGAAATCCAGCTGGAGTTAGTATGGCATCTCCTGGAGGACTGCACCCTAATTGTGTTTCGTATATGAACCATAGCTCTGCTGTCCTTTGGTTCAGAACTGCATCTCAGGCACTGGTGCCCTAAGTCACTAGTGAAGTGGTTTACTGGATAAATACATCTGGTATTTGTTTCTCCAGATGTTAGCCTGCTGCAGTATTCTGGAGAAACAACTGACCTGAGGAAGAAAGAGTGCTGACTCCAGTGCTCAGAGTAATGGTTGGGAGACATTTGTRGGTATTTTGAGGGGTTGATTGAATGTCGTCTTTTTTTGTGAGAGAGGAGGCAAATCTCATGGGAAGTCTGTCATCCATCTCTATTGTGCATTTTTCAGAGTGAGTTTAAAAATGAACCTTTTTTTCTCAAAGGACTATGGTGACGTGAGGGGAAGTTCAAGGATGCAAAAATTGGCAATTATATTAGTTCCTTATAATGTCAACTAGCTCCAGGGCTTGATGGCCTTAAACTCTGGGGAGCTCTAGACTTTCTCATGGTTATTTATTTTGTCTGTCGGAAACAGCAAATGATAAGCTGCTACGTCTTTGTTTCTTACCACCAAAGGATCTGTGAACTCTGTCTTTTACCAGCRTATGTGCTCTTTTAGATCCCTTTTTCTTTCCCCTGGCTGCTGTGTTAGAATGGTATTAGAATTTTGTCTTGGTGGAACTTTGTCCTGAATGTTCAGAGTGATTTTTAGGGACTATTTGTCRCAAAATTCTTTTGTGTTACCTAAGTTGCAACCCAACAAGTTTATGGAGAGGAGGAAAAAAAAAAAGAGTAATGTCTGCATTGTGGGCAAAGCTCAGAGCTGTCCACTCTTCTGCCCCTAAGAGAGATGCAGATGACAAAGTTCATGTCCATACACCCATACTTGATGGTTTACTCCAAATCCAGCAGTAGCTCACAATAAATGTGATGCCAAACATGATCCTGTTGTGTTCTTTAGTGATCCTGTTAGCTGTCTGTGCCAGATGGGACTGGGCATTGCTCATGTTTACTGTATGCAAGAGCAAAAATACAGCTTTCCATATCTGTATGAAAAGTTATTAAGAACAAGTGGAAAAATGGACACTGAAGTGGAAAAGCTGAAACACAAGCCAGATCACATTAGATGAAAGCCAAAGAAAACAAAGTGGTTAATGGCAGAAGGGATAGCATTTACATTTCTGCAAGYTTTTCCTCTCATCTCTGCTTTCCCCATTTTCAACTCCTTGCTGAGGTCATGATTGTGGCTTTATAGCATTTCCTTTATCATCCTTTTCTCCTGAGCATCTGAAATAGAGAAATCCCGAAGCACGTGGCTTCCTACCATGTTCCTATCCTGTCGGTGTAGGAATGTAAGAACAAAGTGTTATATCTGCTGCCAACAGTCCTGGCTTTCTTTCTCTGCTATTTGTCACAAAACAGCTTTAAGACACCCTAAACTTCCATCCAGTACGTGTGAGTAGCCAGGGATGARGGCTGAAGCTGCTGCTGCCAGGCTGAGCTCCTGCATGGGACACCCTGCTGCCCCACTTAGGTAGGTCTGAAGACTGGCGCTTGCCTGCCTGTCTGCAGCAGTTGTATCGTGCTCTCTCCAGCACCACATCTGGTTTACAGTGCAAACCAGCTGATGTTCGTGATGGCTAAAGCAGGTGCCAGATTTTGCAAGGATGCTTTAAATGTGTGCTTTATTTGCTGATAAAATACTTCATATCTATAGAGAACAAGCTCTTTCCCAGAAAGAAAACTTAAAGCTTTCTTSCTGCTCTTAGAAAGACCTTAGCTTTTCTCTCCTCTTCTGCTCCTCATTCCTGGCGCTACAAACGCTTCACTCTCTGCAAAGCAGCTTGTAAAAGAGACTTTACAGAGTCTCTTGCCACTTTGTAACCCGTCAGTTGTTTCTACTCTGCTGGTCCCTAAGGTGTGATCTGTAACCTCCATTTGAGATTTAATAGCAAGTCAACAACTGTGAGCCAAAACTCAAATGATACTATAGGAAAACATGCCAAACCATTCCTGCACACGCTTCTCCTGTGAGGAGTGGAGGAGAAAACGGGTGAGTTTTGTGTTRTTTGAAGCACTTGAGGACAGTGCTGAGGTGGTGTAACCACAGTGAGGGCAGGGTCATCACTAGGAGAGAGTACAGACTGGAACAACTCACGATGACTCTTTTTCCCCTCTTTGTAGGAGGGAATGATACTGTCAGTGAGCAATCTACAGAGAAGGGCCTTGCTGGGGAAGTAATCATCTGGAAATGATCCCAAACCAGGATTCAGGTGTTTGCTTGGAGCACAGATTTAAGAGGAAGGCTCAGGAGTGTGCACTCTGTTCTCCCTATACCACTGCACCAATTAAAGCTTTGCCCATCATCCTGTATAGCATGACACAGCTTTTGTACATACAGCCCCCAAAGTATTAATTTCACCTGCACGAGCTCAGCTCTTCAAAGGCATCAGCAAGTCAGGAATTTAGAGTTAATAAGGAAACAAAAGTCTGGAAATATGGTCAGCCATCACAGTGCTATTCACATGTTTTCTCCCTCAATCTTCACTTGGTTTCCTATCTGATCAGTTCAAAATGTTTTATGTAGTATTATTTCTATCCAGMAGGCTGCTTTACTTATGAGCAAAGGCTTATAGTCTTTGTTTTTGCTGCTGTGCTTTTACAGGCAAGGAGCATAAAAGCCAGGAAGCTTTTTATATTAAAAAATAATGACTTTGGCATCAATAAAATCAATTCATACTTCTTTTTCCCCCCAAGAATTTAGCTCTATGGCAAGAGTTCACCTCGCAGAGTCACCAGGACTGGACTATGTAATATGAAACGGAATTGATTTCCAATTACTTGTCATCYGTGATGCATGGGAAGAAGGACGGAGATGTTTTGCTGAATGTGACACTTTCTGCTCAGTGCCAGAAGTATATTGTGGCAGTTCAAAGCCAGAGAAATGAAGAGGAAGGTCCCCAGAGACCAGAGGATGAGCTAGCTGCMTGGGAGGTGCAAAACTGCATTTAGAAACCTGCTTGTATAGGCAAGCTGCAGAGACTGGAGAAAAGCCACTAAGGTGTAATGGACAGAGGGTGGTGCTGCTGCAATAAGTACCATCTGCAGATCACTCATAGGAAATAATATTGTGAGATGTTATCAGGCTCCTTACGCAGCTCCTGGGCCTCTGTCTTCAAACCACAACAGCTGATCACTGAATGAAACAGGACCAGGACCTGGAGCACCTGCTTCAAAGTCTTTGACCTGCATCTCTCTAATCCAGTTTTGCCTCGATGCTTTTATAGAGCACCTAATCTTTGCGATATGAGGATGCCAGCTCTAATACCAGAGGCTAGCAAAAGTAATCTGTCTAGGTCAAGCTGCAGCGCCTGTAAGGGCTGGCTGGAAAGTTTCCGAAAGCTGATCGCTTCCAATCTGTGCTTCATCTTTAAGCCGTGATGACCCTGTTGTGTTGCCTGGTGTCCTAGCAGAAACAGGACACTTTGCCTTATGCTAACTTTGCAAGGCTGAAGTATGAGGCTTGTTATCAGCATGCTGGGAGAGCTGGCTCTGTGAAACTGAGCTGGATACCAGGTGTCTCTAGTTATTATGTGGAGTTTAAGTGTGGGATAGTTAGCAAAGGCCTTGAAAATGTGAGCACAGGCTGAAAATGGAGGCCTTAGGGCTATAAACAACTCCCTGATGATCAGCTGCTGATCACTGAAGAAATGCAACCTTGAGAGCTGGGAGAGATTGGTTTAAGCACAACAGCAGCTAAGCAAGAAAACAGTTGAGTAATGGGATAAGGTGCCTGAGCTGGTCTGGGAAAGGAACACCCTCAAGCAACAGGTAATCCACAGACCGGAGGCCAGAGACTAAGAACCTGCCTAGAGATGCAAACATCTTCTCAAAAGATAAAATAGAACTGGATAAAATAGGAGTATGTAAGCATAATCCATCACGTAAGCACATCCTATGACGCATGCAGCACCAACAACTATGAGCACATCCATCTCTCTTGGTTTTGTGCTACACAAGTAGTTTAAAATGTTATAAATACTTTAAATGAGTTGCTCACGTTATTTGTTTGTAGGGTACAGGCCTCAGAGCAAAGGCAATTCCCGCTACTGGTGTCTTGAGCTGCAGTGACTGCTTGGCTCCTGCCCAGGAAAAGCTCTGCCATCCCTGGCCTACAGGCTCTTGCCCTGCATTATCTTACCATGTGCCTGGCTGTGAGTGAGATCAGTTCAACAGTGATTCCCTGGCTGAGTAGTCGCTGATATAAAACTCCTTCCCSCTTGTATAGCCGGGGAAGAGGTGAAAACTTTTCTACTTTTCCATGCCCTTTGATAGAAAGCCTGGTAGTGCAAACCTATTGATTCCGTGCGAGATGGGAAAGGCAAGTTGCACCTCTGTACGTTAGGCAAAGGCTTTTCCGGGATTAAGGATGAAGCTCAGTGTGTTCCCTTGTGCAAGGCCATGGAGGTCACAGCTTGGCACGCCAAACCTTCACTGGGATGTAGCACATGTGGTGCCTTTCCCAGATACCACTTTTGAAGAAGGATGAAACTTTCCAAGCTGTTAAAGGTCAGATCCTGGTGTCATGTTGCTGGCAAAAGTCCTGCTAATTTTCATCATGAAAAGCTTTCAACAGTTTGTTTTCAGCATGGGTCCTAGGAAGCTCAGGCTGCTTCTCCAGCCTCGGTCCAYGTGCTTGTGCAGCCTTCCTGCACAGCAGCTGTTCCCTCAGACCTGACTGCTAGCACAGGCTCTTAGCCAAAATGAGATTTTAAACCTAGTGTGAAGATAAGAGGCCACTGCCTGGTCACTGGGTTAGTTTTAACTAAATAATTCCTCCCACTGCAAAATACTAATGGTCATTAAATCACAGAATCACAGAATGATTGAGGTTAGAAGGGACTTCTGGAGATCAGCTAGTCCAATCCCCCTGCTCAAGCAGGGTCATCTACAGCACGTTGCACAGGATCATGTCCAGGAGAGTTTTGAATATCTCCAGAGGAGACTCCACAGCCTCTCYGGACAGCTTGTTCCAATGCTCTGTCATCCTTACAGGAAAGACGTTTTTCCTCATATTCAGATGAAACTTCCTGTGTTTCGGTTTGTGTCTGTTGCCTCTGGTCTTGTTGCTGGGCACCACTGAAAACAGTCCTACCCCATTCTCTTGACACCCTCCCTTCAAATACATATAGACATTTAAAAGATCCCTTCTCAGTCTTCTTTTCCCCAGGCTGAACAGGCCCAGCTCTCACAGCTGTTCCTTGTAGGGCAGGTGCTCCAGCCCTCTGATCATCCTCGTAGCCCTATGCTGGACTCTCTCCAGTAGCTCCATGTCTCTCTCATCCTGGGGAGCCCAGAACTGGACACAGTACTCGAGATGAGGCCTCCCCAGGGCTGAGTAGAGGGGCAGGATCACCTCCCTCCACCTGCTGGCAACACTCTTCCTAATGCACCCCAGGAGACCATTGGCCTTCCTGGCCACAAGGGCATATTGCTGGCTCATGTCAACTTGTCATCCACCAGCACTCCCAAGTCCTTCTCTGCAGAGCTGCTTTCCAACAGGTTAGCCCCCAGCTTGTACTGGTGCATGGGGTTCTTCCTCCCTAGGTGCAGGACCCTGCACTTGCCTTTGTTGAACTTCATGAGGTTCTTCTCCAGCTCTCCAGTCTGTCCAGGTCTCTCTGAATGGCAGCACAGCCCTCAGGTGTATCAGTCACTCCTCCCAGTTTCATTGATTCCTTCAGAGATAACTTYTTACAGGCCTCAGTGGTAGCAAACATTGCTGCTTTCTGTGTGTTTTGCAGCATGGAAACCAGAGCTTGGAAAGAGCTCAAGAAACCAACTAGACCATCCATCAGCCCCAAGGCAGCTCTGGCTAAACCATTCTCAATGTGTTAGTCTAACCTGTTCCTAAAACCTCCAAGAGATGTTGATCCATCAACCTTCCCCCRCCTAGGCAGCATGGCTTAACTTGGTGCTCACCTACTCTGAACTGTATTTCATTTTGTTTAACCTAAATCCATTCCAGGGACAAGCTTGCTTATGGATGAGGGGACTAATTATTATTTTAATTCTGTTCTTTCTAGATCCCAGGTAGACACGTCATTGAACGGTGCGTGAGGGATTAAAATTTAGCACACAAGAATGTGTGCTGTTTCTAGTTTCCCCTGTTTATTTTAACTGGCACCACCTAGATGCCCGAGGCACTTTCTGTGGGCAAATATTAGCATCTGACACGGAACTAAGCCTAACTCCTATGATGGCCTTGGTTGTAGCTTGTAAGCCGCTTTCTAGAGATGCCTATGGGGGAAAAAGAGGGGCAGAACAGTCTGCTGGGTGTTGGGTGTCTCAAGACGGAGAGCTCTCCGCAGAGTGCAGCAGTGCTGGGGAGTGGAGGCTCGGGGGCTAAGGACGGTCCCTGTCTTTGCTGCCCTCAGATGCAAGCATGCAATGGGTGCACATGTGCACTGAGTAGAAGGTTTTAGGGGCTRGCCAACCTGCATAGGAATGAGATTTTGGTGGTATCTCTGCTCAGCTTGTGCCTGCAGAGCATACCCCGGCATCTCCTASCTGCCCAGCATCAATGCTAGCTCTAATACTGGCTTTTGGTGCCTGCAGAGGTGAGTTGGATGGTGAAAGGGTGCATTCAGTAAATGCATCCTGAGCGGCATCATGTTAGTATATGAGAGCGAAACCAATTTAAAACATCCCAAAACTCAACTTCAATCTTTGCACTACCCCTGGTGGTGGGGCCACCTCAGAAGCAAGAGCAAAGCGTGTCATGGTGGRAATAAACTGGCTTCCCAAAGTGCTTTCTGCTTACTCAGCAGGTGCAGGTGGTAGCAGCCCACAGTCACGGGTTTTTTTTTTTCAACTAGTCCATCATGGAATGGCGTATAAAAGGGTCTGCAGGGGAAAACATGGCTCACTTTCTTCTGAGATCTAGCTCAAAGCACAGAGCAACTAGAATAAACCYGAATTACTAAGCTGACTCTCTCATAGTTTTAGGATGATTTTTCAGGGACTGGATCCAATAAAGGACTTAGCTGTAAGCCTCTCCTCTAGAACAGCAGCTGATTCCTGGACAATTTGGACACAGGAGCAGTGGGTGCTTCAGCCTKCACCACTGCTGAGAAGGTGCCTTAAATCCCAAAATGGTGCTGGAGCAACCCTCCATCTGCTCAGCTCTCATGGGGCTGGATGCTCTCYTAGGTTTAATCAGCCTTTGCACGGTGTTGGTGAAGGGAGTGGCAAAACCCCTCTGCTTCCCCAGCCCTCCTGCAAGGTGGAGGTGGACGTCTGAATCCAGGCTAAGGTTTCTCAGGAAGCCTTGACCTCAAACAGGACCTGGTGTGAGGCTCAGCTGCCTTGGGTGAGCTGTGAGATGCTCCTACTGGGATGTTTCTGGAGCCGAACTGCTGGTGCCCAGCAGAGAGTAAAGTCAAAGAGAAAAGCAGCTGATGAGTTAAGCATTCTCCAGGCTACAGAGACACTGAGCGGGAGGTTAGGGAAGACATATTTCGAAGTGAGCATCCAAATGTGGATTTTAATGGAAATGATGCCTCGGTCCCTTCTTAGCTCTAACCATGAGTATATCCCATTATATGCCTTTTGTCAAGCCCTTGACAGTACATGCTGGAAATATGCTTCAAGAGATGAACTGCTATTCATCTTTTATCCTGAGCAATACAATTGCAAAAATCCCTTTTGAGGCTTTTACAGAGATTTGGAGACTCATCATTTCAAGGAAGAGCATCCTTTGCACTGAATACTGCAGTGACTTAGACCAAGGCTCTCATTCTTGCCTGGGGTAAGTAGAGCTTCTGTGTGTTAGACAAAGGGAAGGAGGTTGACAGTCAAGGGAGAAAAAAATTGCTGTATCAGCATGATGACATTATGTTTCCTCCTAGTGCTCCRTTTGATGCCCTGAGGACCCAGGATGCCTTGGGATACCACGTTAGGTCAAGCCCTGTCCTTGTCCTAGCACATGCACCCAGCTCCACATAGACCCAGCTGCCTCCCTGGCAAAATGCAACCACTTAAATCCTGCATTTGGCTGGGGGCCTTTGCCAACACTCAAGGAAAACGCCAGTCCTGTGGCCGTTCTCGTCCAGGCCAGAGCCAGCACTGGGACTCTGGCATGTGAGCACAGCTCTGTGCCATYTGGCTCCACAAGTAACTTGGGGCAGTGCCTGGCTCTCCTCCCTCTCTCTTTAATTGCTCCCCATTGCACACTGTAACCCAACTTGGTGTGCTGAAACACCTGACATGCTGCAGCCCCTTTCAACACTGCAGCACAGCCTGGGTGGTTGCAAGCAGAAGCCAAGCCCATGTGGTGCAAGAGCTTGGGCACGGACCGGGGCTTAGGAGCTTCTGGCTGGATAAAGCAAGAGGTGGAAGGAGCCTAAAAGACGTGTAAGAGGATTTGCAGGTAGCAGAGTCAGCATCCAGGCTTGCTGAACTGCCTCCAGATAGCTTCATGTGCTTCTGCTGTCATGCCGCCCTGGCCTCAGGCACTGCCTGGGTGTCCCTCTCCAGCATGCTGGTGGCAGGCTGCATGGAGTGAATGMGTACTGTACTTTACCTGCTAGGCTATGTCCTGCGGTGGCATGCGGACATCTAGCCCTGCTTGCTTGAAMCTTCCCAGCCTAAGGCTCTTTAGGATTGCCAAAAAGTCTAGTAAAATCAGGATAATTTCAGTTTTTAATGGTTTGCCCCAATAAAACGGTAATTTGCCCAATTTGCTTGTGCAGAGATCTTCTGGTCCCAGCCCCAACACATTCTGCCTCCAGCTCCAAATGGGGCAGAAACTCACTGCTGGTCCCAGTAGCCAGAAGGATGCCTGGGAGTCCTAAAGGGCCTTTACTCCATGCGGGCTGATTCAAAGCCAAGACTAGTTGTAAAGTCCCCAAAGAAGGAACTTTTAGGGACATCATAGTGACTGGGATCAAGTTGGAGGCTACAGCTCCCCATAACAGAGCTGGGGAGCAATTTCTGGGAGTGCTCCTCAGCCACTGACATAAATAGCTTTCTTTGAGGGGGGTTAAGTCAACCTGGCAGACTCTGTTCTGGAGTGGATGAGGACCACCTCAGCAGTCTTGATGGGCTGGAGCCTGCAGAAGATGGGTAAGGWGGCCTCCTTATACCTCCACTGCCACTCACACAGTGATGGCTTGCTGAAGGTCTTGGTGGCTCTAGAAGGCATGAGCAGCTGTGCTGCCATTTGGCCAATGGCAGACACAGCAAGAGCTCATGATACCACTGTTACCCCTAAAATGGAAAGACAAAGTCCTGTTCTGCAAAGCTTAGAGAGTTTCTCCTGAACCAGCTCCAAGTCATCATCTCTCTATACCTCCAGACAGGGCAGTAAAGRAACCAGAGTAAAAATAAACAACTCTCCCAGCTGGTAACGCTCCACTTTCACTTCCTGCAGCAACCTGAGGTGCAGGTTGAATCTTAGCCATTAAGCYGCACAAGCCCACAAAACTCTTGGCTCAGCTCGCTGTTGAGCCCCTGCTTGTCCCAGCCTTGTGCTTGTCCTGCCTCCTCGCTGTGATCCCTGCAGAGGGGATTTGTGCTTCCCTRGCAAGATCCAAACCTCTGATTGCCTTGGCCTGCACGTGGGCTGTGCAAACACAGCCGGGAGATGCAAAGTGGGGGATCCCAGCCATGTCCACTGCGTTACACTCAGCACTTTTCTGGTCCTACCAGTGAAAAACAAAGCAAACCAGAGCCCCCAGTGCCACATCTCCCTTGCTAAGGGACAGCTCCTCATCCTGGCCCTCTTCCACTTTCCTGTCAGCCCAGTTGCCATCGGGAGGTGAAGAGTTAAACCTACCAAAATTACAAGAACTTCCTCCTTTCAGCAGCGCCTGCCTCCAAATGACGTGGATTTCTGCCGGGCTTTGCCCAAATAGGTCCATTTCCTTCTAAAGAAGAAGGGGGGAGGAAGGAAGGGGGGGGAAAAGCGCAAAAAAAAAGCGAAGAGCAAGAAATTGGCCCCAGGAGGGCAGAGCGGGACTGCGGAGCCCAGGCGTCCGAGCGCAGCCCTTCCCCCCGCCCCATGCCGTTCCGCAAAGGTAGGAGGCTCGGGATCTCCAGGGTGAGGGACACCCTGGGGGATGCCCTTKCAGGGGGCCAGGCTGAGCAAGGGGRCAGGCTGGGGCAGCCCCTCATCTCCTGCTGTGTGGGGGTCGGGRGTGTTCTTGCGCCCCTACCTGTGCTGATATCTCCTGGGGGGATGATGGTAGATATGGGCACCCTGGCTCTGCCCTTCAGCCTCATGGTCCTGGGAGAGGAAGAGGAAGAACATGCAGGTATGACAAGCAGGACTCCGTGATGCCAAGCAGGTGATGGCCATAAATGCAGCTGAGCTTCTGCACCGGGCCTGGATGCACTTGCAAAATGCAGCTTTCTTCTCTCCATCTTCCCTTGGTGGGTTTTTAACCTGCCTGAACTRCTGGGGTGGGATGAGGTGGGTGGAGAAGAGCTGTTCTGGGTGGGGTAAGGCTAAAGACAAGATGGAAAGCAGAATGTTTCTGTGCTGATAGGTTGTTCCTGGGCGCTGCAGGCTGAGCACTAGCAGCCTGTGTGTATTTGTGCTAGCATTTGCCTGTTGGGCTGGGAGATGCTCAGCTGTGGCTGGAGGAGCTCGGAGAGTCGAGATTAGGGGGAGAGGGCAAGGGAGGAAAAGGAGGCTTTCAAGAAGGTGTGTCCCTGTGGGGCAACCCTCTTTTCACTCCGTGGTGCTCTGATCTGTGGCAGAACCTCCAGACCACCTCCCTTTACCTCCCTACACTCCTTTGTGGTACGTGGCAAAAACCAGTCCTTGCCTCTTTCCCAGCATGGCAGGTTGGTATGGGGCGAGAAGGACACAGCCTGTAAGACCTAAAGCTCTGACAGTTGGTCCTGTAACACCCCCTGGGCAGATGGAGGAGTTACCCATCCTCCTTGGGCCATTGCAAAGCAGAGGCCATAGTGTCACCTCCTGGTTCCCATGGCTCTGGGTCCCAATGGGACATTGCAGTGCAATGGGGAGCTGGATGCTCATGGTTTTGAAGTAAGGTGGAAAGGAGGTGGGCATCTTGTCTCAGGAGCTACACTGGGAGAAAAAAAAAGCGCATGAGGGAACAAGTCTTCTCTGAGGTGTTGGACATGAACTGCTCTTGCCTGTCTTTGCACTGCTGGGGTTTGTGATGGGCCACTTTACCTCTTGGATCTCACTGTGTGTCTAAGAGCCATGAAGTGGGCCCTGGGTTTTGCTGAGCTGACACATGACATGGCCAGCCATGGAGGGCCAAAGGGAGACTCATGAGCATGAGGAGCCAAGRGAAGCTGAGGGACACAAGGAGAGGATGCTGCTCAGCCACTCAGACAAGGTGCTTTGCAGAGGTGGAGTGGTGTTCCTCAGCCGATCGGCAGCTGGTGCCTCACTGGGGGCTGGTGATGAAGTGCTGGCGCAGCAGGTGCCACTGCAGAGATTTTAGATGCTACAGGTGGGGTGGCAAGAAAGGTCAGCTGGGAGAGAATGGAAATTTGGGGGAGAGGGTCTGGATTTGTTGTTCTCACCTCTCCTTGCTCTGGGGAGGATGTGCTGAGTGTGTGGCATTCTGCCTGGAGTTATTTTCACAGATCCCATGATGTCAGGCAAGGAGATTTGTGTTGCCTTTTAAGGCTCAATGAAGCGTGATGACGTTCACACCCTTGCATCTTGACAACACTGCCGACTTCAGGTCTTGATTTAATTTTAGGTGATAAATGAATTCATTAAAGCAGAAGGACCGACGCTAGGAGTTGGGGAGTTGGAGGAAAGGAGAAAGTGCCATGCRTTAAAAATACTAAACCCTTGGCACTGGGTATGGAGAGCAAGGGGAGAGCCTCCTGTGTGGAAAGCCAGCTGGTACGGCCACATTACCACCTCAGCAGTGATCCCAAGAGACAGAGATGATCAGCAGGTCTCCATCACTTGGGGTACTGTGCTGGGTTTTCTGTAATGAGGATGTATCTCTGTATAGTCCTGTGCAGCATCACTGAATCTGGGAGGACCTATTTCTTCTTACCTAGGTCCATGCTGTGTCTGGCATCAGCTCTAGGTATCTGTGGYACAGCTAATCTGTAGAACCTCCTGACTATGCTATGGCAATTCAGTTCTGCAGCTGTTGGGTTGCTGGCCCGGTGATACCTCRCAGGCTGTGGACCTCCTCTGGAGGTCCCTCTGAAATGCCAGAGCGGTAACAGGAGCTCTCTGCATCGACTTGCAGCKCCTCCCAGAAGACCTTGGGAAGGTCCAACATGGCACAGTAGCCATTGTGGAGGGGTYTGGCCCATCACTTGTGTCAGCGTGCTGAGCTCTTGTGGGAGACCTCCCCCCAGGGATCTCTTTTTCTTACAGGTAGAGACTGTAAGATTAACTGAGGGAGAGAACTCGAATAGGCAGCTGTGAGTTTGGCCATGACTGTGCTTGTAAAGGYTCTCTGTAAGGCCTGGCCCTGAACAATCTGCTCCTCCTGTGGGGACACCTCTGGGATGCACTGCTTCAGGAAACGGTGCTCCTGGAGCAGCAGCTCCTCACAGGGCTTTCTCAGCACCACCCAGATGTGGGGTGCAAGGAGGAGGCTCTGCCTAGAGGCTGCTACTCTGCAAATGCCAGGTAGCCTGAGGGACAAGGAAATTTGGGGACATGTATTTCTGGAGGCCCTGAGCTGTCTTTGCACAGCCTTGTGCRTGGAAACAGAGTATCCTGGGGGGTAAATGCAGACAACCTCCGTGCTAAGTCTGCAGTCTTCTCACCGTTTGTAGCTTTGGCATCACTGTCTCAGATCTCCCTGACCAGCCTACAATAAATCCTCAGGATCTTGRCTCTGTTCTGCCTCCTTTCTCTCTGGGCATTGTAGCCAGCTGCATGGCCCCAGGATCTAAACTTTGCATCTGTGAAATTGTTGCCATTTAGCCAACTTCAAGTGCATTTTGCAACTTAAGATACTAAACAAAAATATTTCTAGCAGGGATGCTCCAGGGCAGCCAGAACTACTGGCTCTGGGCAAGAATTAATTTCTTAMTCCACCTCTGCATCAGCTGGGAGAAAGTCTTGTTCTTTGAGCAGTGACATTACTCTGGCAAAGCCCTTGCCTTAAATGCAGCTCTGCTGATGGGAAATGTTGTCAGCTTTGCAGATAAAATGCCCTTCACCCAGCCTGAAAAATACAGAGTTTAATTATTATAACCAAACAGCTGACATGAGGAAGACTGGGAGATTACAGGTGATAAGCAGCTAAAATATTTATTGTCAAAGAACAGGATGTTTGTCATCTGTCAAAAGACGGATAAGAATCTATACCAGCCCTTCACAGTATTTTTGGGCTGGGAAGGACCTAAGATAACACTGAAAGCCACAGAGCAAAGACTGAATGCATGATGCCCATGGCAATTGGCTCCAAAGGGTATGGATATGGCAATTATCCAGTTAGAAAGGGCATGATAGACTCACGATCAAGGTGCTTCYCAGTTGGAAAAAAGGCATGATAACATGTATATCTAAAGGCGTAGGTTGAATCTGAGCTCTTGGATAGGTGAATCCTGCTGGGCACTGTTTGGATCACCAGTCATCAGGGTCTGTCACTGCTAGAGGAGTCTGGGCAAAGGAAGCTGAATGGTGATGCCTACCTTGAGTTGGGCAAGAAAGGGAACTCCAGGCTCTGCTTGGTAAGGGGGGCAGGTCTGGGAGTGACAGGTGTTGACTTTTTTTTTATTGATGGTCTCCTCTGGGACAGCTGAGCAGGATCAAGGTCCCTGGAGTGCTAGTGGGAGAAATGGGCCTGGAAGGACACACGCTGTGGTTTGGAGAGGTGATGATGGATGCCACATCCCTGTGAAGAGGCCCTGCTGACATGGAAATCAGCAGTGTTTGTAACACCAGTGTAACTCCAGGCAAAGCCTGTGGTCRTTGAACTTAGATGGCTGCAGGTGGCTGTGCTGGGCATGGTGCCTTTGCAGGATAAACAAGAGGAACTCATAATGAGGTGGAGACAAGAAGAACCATGGACGCGGTMGACTTGCTTACCTGCATCATCTGCTTTGTCGCTCTTTCCGCAGACATTGCTGGAGGTGCTGTTTCTGGGAAGCCCCTGAGGGAGTGGGAGTGTGCCCTGTGCTATGCAGAGCAGCCACTCTCGGTCACCATCCTGCAATGCAAGGCATTTGGGCTTCTGTGCAGCATCTGAAGGAACAGTCACAGCTTGCAGAGGGGAAAGAGGAAGAAGGGACACTGGAAAAGGCGCAGCAGTCTAGGGCTTTCTGGATGGGTCTGCACTGTCGCATATTGAAACCTGAGCTTTGTCCTTTATCTTCCTGGTTGGCAGTGGGAAAGGAAGTGTTGCCTGGTGCTTGCTACAGAAGAGGTAGATCAAACATCTCTTCCTGGCTGGAGAGTAATCTGGTCTGCGTCCTTGCATATATCACCCAGAGTAAGCCCTCTGTAATTAGCTGTCTAGTGTAAAGCAGGCATACACCTCCTCCTAGACAGTTTTCTTCAAGCTAGCTATGCTCAGCTGAGATAAGTGTGACTTCAGGACTTGACAAGGGGCTAAAGGACCTGGGGACCCATGACACAGGGGAAACCAGCAGGTACCAAGCTCCTCTACGCTCCTTTGAAAAACCAGCCTTACTCTTCCCACAGTCCTTTTCCCCCATAGTCCTTTTTCCCCACATCACAACTACCATCTGGAGGTGCTAYAAGGACTGATTCACTCACTGTCAGCCAAACTGGAGATCTTTTAGGCTGTAATGGCAGCTCCCAAATCCAGCYTTCAGGATGCTTGCAGGGCAGAGATGGTTTGCAAAGAGATGTCTGCATGGTCTGTTGCATCATTGACCCCACTATGTTGCAGATATGTTGGGTTAGATGTCCCTTGAGCGTGATGTCACAGCCACCACGGGTGTTTGTCTGCACAGAGGACCCCCAGTTTACAGGATCCCATCAGGGTCCCGTTACACCACTTGAGGGGAGAACAGCATCTGACGGACGCACACAAAGCCTGGCTGACCTCCAGCCTCCTCTGGCTCCTCTCTGCCACGTCTTATGAGAGCAATCTCCTGAGAGCAGTTCCTACTGAAAGCTAGGAGATGCTACCACTGGAGGGGGAAAGGTGATCACGCCACCCAGCAGGAGCTGTTTTGGCAGGTCTGGAGCCTGGCAGCTCCCTACGTTAGGCACCCGCAAGAAATACCGTGGCATGAATAACATTGCGGAGGTGATTTCTGGCACCAACYGCTCCGACTTCAAGCCGTGTGCAGGGAGGAGCAGGTAAACAGACCTGCCGTAACAACAGTGCTGCTCATTATTAGACTTTTTCACCCTTTGTTAGCAGAAGTTGTGACGTCTTCTGGCCCCRTTTCTGCCTGCTGAAATCAAGGTGGCTCTGCTATTCGTTAGCAACAGCAGGTGCCTTTTGCATGTGAATGCAAGGAAAAATGGCTCGGCGATACCACGTCCTGGTGGTGTTATTTCTGCCACGTATCTTCTTCTCTGTCAAGCACTTCCTTGAATCCACAACTCTTGGATATAATCAGATTATAACATTCCCTATTGGGAAACTACCTACTTTTCCAGGGTAATTTGGGCTAAGGGTACAGATTTGCCTTTCTCAGTACTGAAAGAGRTAAGTTTGTCACCTTTGGCTGTTTTCTGGCTTGCAGAGAATGCCTTGCAGGTTCATCGTTGCTATGTTTGTTGCCAGGTCATCCGTTGCTTTGGATTTTGTGCTTTCCTGACAATCCTGTATTCAGTGTTTCCCATCAAAGTCGTGCAGGGGGGTTTCTGAGTGCTGATGCATTATGCCTCTGAGCCACACAGGTCTGCTGGATAGGGAAAACCAAAGCGGGGAGCAGGGAGCTGACAGGGGCATCTGCATGCTGCTGCTCTGCTCCAGGTCCAGTCYGTTGACTGGGACCATGGACATGTTTGCTCAAACCATCCGGCTTGCCTAACTCACTGGCTTGTGCTGTCTCGTTTTCAAAGAACAACTTTTCTTGGAAATTGGAAACTGCCTTACATCCCACTTCCCTCCTGATCTGCGTTACTTGCTAGAATATTTCTTTGAAACTCTTAGTTTCATGTCATCGCCTCTCACCTCAGCTGCTTCTYGATGGACCACTGTGCAAAACAGAAGTAAATGACCCAAACAAGCAGGTTTCTGTCCCTGCATCTTACCCACCCCAGGCATGTTCCTGCCCTTCTGAGCTTCAAGGAGCATGGCTTCCCTACTGCCTCTTTGACATTTGAGTTTCTTTAGCACTTACTGGCATTTTGTCTGAGTTTTTTAGTGGGTTTAAGGAGCCCTCATGTCTGGCAGCTATCAAGAAGGGATGAAGCTGGTCATGGCCTTAGATAGTGCAGTATACTGTTAAGAGTGAGCCATAAAGTCAAGGAGTTCAGCCKTTCAGTACCAGGTCTTTTGAGACCTGTTCCACACCCCAGCTACACTGCAGAAATCAGTTGTGGTAGCAGAGATGGGTAGCTAAAGCTTTTCAGACTTCCTCAGTCTGGGAATTTAAACCACCTAAAGATGCAGTTCCTGATAGCAACTCTTCATTTCCTAACCTAAGAGCAGACAAACATGTTGGTCACCTGCATTTCCAAGGCCAGCAACCCACCAGCCAATTTAATGAGCTGGCAAGTGACTCCTGAGTTGCTGGCAACTACTTTGGAAAACCTTCCTTTGGGCTCTTGCCTTCCTCCTGTGTGGCTGGAGGACTCTTGTGTGTCATGTTAACACAGTAAGCAGGCAYGAGCACAATCCATGTGTTTTCTTTCCGTGCTACTGACTGAAGACCAGGCTCAGTGTCCATTCAAGTTATTTAGGAAGASCTGAGCTGGCTGGATTTGGACCATGCGAGCTGGGTCAGGTCACCCCTCCAGGGAGCTCAGGAGCTTAGCGTGAGCCTGGGCTTCAAACCAGGGCTCCCATCACACTGTTGACTTACTGCAGGTCACTTCTCAGCCTGGCCTCAAACCATCTCAGGTGCCTCCWCCAGATCTTCTTCTTGCCATCGGTAGCCCGTGTTGCCAAGATGTCTGGCATGCCCAGCCCTTTCCAAACACACCTGGGATTATTGAGAAATGAACCTTGTCATAAAACAACTCCAGAGTCTTTCTGGTTCTTGCGCTTGGTCCTATTCCCTCACGTAGCTCTACTTTGATTTAGTATTTGGGGCTTGAGCGCTGTCTTGGAGTTTTGTCCCTTGGAGAAAGAACTTGYTGAAATCATCGTTTGGCCTACACAGAAGCAAAATGTAGACCCAGAAGTGACAGGTTTCTTCTCCCTCAGAGACCCTGCTGCTCTGATTTCTACCTGACAGGTAGAAATCCAGCCCCTGCCCCTCTGGGCAGATAAGCAATTCATCTCTGGTGCACCATGGCCCTGCAAGCCCGGATACACACGCAGTGCTTAAAGGAGCCCTGAGAAGGGAAACGCCAATGCACCTTGGAGCCCAACTCTGGAGATATTGGCACAAAATCAGATGACCACAGGATTTTCGTGGAAGTATGTGGGAGGATTTCAAAACCAGCAGCTGGCAAGGTGTCATCACTGCTTGCCTGCTGCGTGCGTGCATGTACGCACACCTGCACACACGCGCACATCGCCCTCCTCGCACACGCAGGCTCTCCCCTGTGACTGGGGATGTGAGGCAAGATCAAACCCACTGGAGCATTTTAAACTTCTCCTTATATGTTTGTCTTATATTTTCCCCTGGGGGATTCCTTGTCCCCCCAAGACAACCTTCTCCAGGGTTCTCCTAATAGCTGGACAACTTTTCCTATCTCTACCTTGAATCTTCCTTRCTGCATATAAGGCTATCGAGATAGACAGCATTTTCTTTTTAACATCCTTTCTCAAACAGAAAGCTGTTCCTGTGCTTTCCCCTCATGCTGCATCAACAAGTTTCTCCCTTATTTTGTGCTCTCTCATGAATCCCAGCTTGGAAACATCTCTGCTGTTACTCTCCTCTTGACTATCCTCAGTTTGAGCTCCTCCAAAAAGTGTGGGGCCCAGAGTGAGACATGTCCTTTGCTGGTGCTGAGCAGCCAGCACCAGCTGGGCCAGAAAATCTGACCTTCTTCATTTTAAGCATTGCCAAAACAGCCTGGAATGAGGCTTTCCTTTTTCTGTGTGTGTATTTTTCTTCTTTTTTGATGGTAGCATCCTGTTGTTCATTCATATTGGGCTGCTGAGATTGTTTTTGGCCTGCCCTTGGCTAGTTAGTCCCTGTTTTCTTTTTCTTTTCTCTCTTCTGCTCTTTTTTCCCCTCTTTCTCTGGAGGAGAAGAGACGTTCCTCATATGAGGCAGGGGAAACTGAGGCACAGGGAGGTGGAGTGATGTGCTAGAGGATTTGCTTAGGACTGTAGCTTTCCTGTCTCCCAGGCTGCTGTCCTAACCATGAGCCACAACTGCTTCATTTTTATGGGTTTTCTTTTTATATCTACCCTTACCCTCTTTCATTCAGCATGTGGGATCYGATGAGCATGGCTGCTGTGGCTCAGCTAAGCAGCACGTGAAGGGATCAGAGCTGTTGAATTTGTTTTAGCTTTGCCCRGAGGAGCTGGAGCTGTTCTTCGGGGATCCTCAGCAGCTGGTGACTTTTTGTCTCCTAAAGGATCCAGGTTTGGGGTTTGCAACATTCTGCTTTCCTCTAGCAGCTCCCACCCCGGACCTCAGCCCACCTCCGTCCTTTCCGAGCATCCCCCAAAGCCAGCCAATGAGCATGGCTTGCTTCTGCCCATGCTGAACCCTCTCAATCCCAAATCCAGGTGGCCACGTCCACCTGCATCTGAGGACACTCCCAGGTACTATATTGCTGGGCCATGTGTGGCTGGAGCTTGCTGCACAGYGTGGCATCCCATGCGGGTTGTGCACGTTGCTGGGCCAGAAATATCCCCTACCTCCTCCCCTATATCTATGCATATGTATATACATATAGATACRTACATGCGTTTATGGAAGTGGGGTGGTTTTGTCCCCCTAGAGAGGTGGCCCCCTCTCCACTGTGCAYCACCTGCTCTGTTCTGCCACATCCGTCTTGCAGGCGGTTTTCTCCCTCCTCCACACACGTCTTTCCAGCACCCTCTCCATCCCCAGGGTCCTCTCCTCCCCACCCACTGTTCCCACCGGCTCTTCGCATTCCTGCAGGGATGATGCTGCTCCCACGTTGCTGCCTCATCCCCTTCCCAGCACAGCTCGCCCCACGCTCGCCTCCGGAGCGCAAGCGAAACCAGCTGCTTTTCCTGCAGCCGGCCCAGCGAAAGCTCCACGCTGCAAGCTCTCCCTCCCCGTAAGTGCCCCGTTCGTTAGCCATCCCCGTCCTCCCGCCGGACTGCGGGCAGCTGTAGGAATGAGAGCCGGTGCCAGCTCTCAGTTGCATTTCCCAGGCCAGGGCCAGCTCGGTGAGGGGTCGCTTGGACCCGGACGAGCCCGGCTTGTTTTGACGCTGGCAGCAAAGCCGGTGACTCGATCGTGCAGGTGGGACGCGCCGTGCCAGCGCTGCTGGCCGCTGCCCCAGCTGGCCCCCGCGCCGCTGCACCCTGCGTCAGCACGAGACGCTGTTGACAGCGGCTGCACGGGGACTTCAGCCGAAGAAACAYGCTGGCACCCCCCTGCAGCTGTTGGAAGGACAAGCTGGCTTGTCATGAGCCCGTGCTCCTGGAGGAGCATCCCCCGGGGTGTCCCCATGCCCAGAAACCTTCGCTGACCTTAAAGTGGTGCAACGTGGACCTTCAAAATCAAGCCCTAGGCACTGTGGGGTAGGACCAGGGTGTTAAAGCCATAGATAGAGAGAGCTGGGTTGGAAGCCAGGRGAAGTTTGCCAGTCGTTGGAAAAGGTTATTCAAAGGCAGGTTGGAGGAAYATCTCCCAGAAACAGGTAGAAACGATGCCGCCCTGGGGCCAGGGGAAGGGGCGACAGTAAATCCCTTGGGAAAAGGAGATTCCAGGTCCCCGCAAAGCCTCCAGCCCTGGGATCAGCCCACCTCGCGGGGAAGGCGGCCCTCGGCAGCGGGATTTGTGGGGTGGACGTGGCAGGGATGGGGTTAACCGACGGAAAAGCGAAACCCTCCCAAACAGTTATGTTATTCCCCTCCCGGAGCCAAAARCATTGCGAGTTCGGTTGCAAACTCGTTTGCCCGGCTGCACGGTGAGGTGCGGGTGGGGGGAGGCAGAAGAACCTGTTTACTTCTTGCCTTTCGCCGCGCCAGGCCGGCTGGCACCGGGCCCGCGCCAGCATCCTCCGTGCGCGCGCCGCCGGGGCCGGCCGCGCAGGCTGTGCACGCTCCGCTCACGTGCGCGCCGGGAGGAACCGCGCGTGGGCTGCCCCTCCGCCGCCCGCCAGCGCCGGCACCCCCGGCGGGCCGCCCGGCGGCTCCTCCGCGGCCACGTGGAAGGGGCATGCACAGCGTGCACAGCATGCACTTCCTCCGCCGAGGAGGCGTTTCCAGGAAAGCTGGGGAACAGCTGAGCCTGTAAACAAGGGAGACGGATAGATTTTGGGGGAAGGGGGCTGGGGATTATTTAATTTTTGCAAGCTGTCCCGGGAAAAAATCGGGCATGCTCCCCCCCCAGCGCTGGCTTTGCACGGCTCAGCCCCCCGTCTGGCGCTGTGCACGCTCAGACAGGCGGCTCGGAGGTGCAGGAAACGTGTGTCCCCCCCCTTCCCCGGAGTGACCCCATGTTTTGCAGAGCGAAGCCTCCGTGGATGATTCGGTGCACCCAGGCGCTATGCGACTGAGGTGTCGCCCATCTACGTTCATTAAAAACAAGCTGCTGTTTTCAGGGTTTGACTTGGCCGAGCAGCTGACCTTGATGCCAACGGGTAACTGCGGGATGGAAATTTGAGTCTTTGACTTGTTTTTCTTCCCTCCTGTGGATGTTTTGGTAGTAAACCCCCTGATGAGCGAGGGRCTTCTGGCAGGAGGATGTGGCCACAGCTGACGCTCAGAGGCTTTGGTAGCCTCAGGCATCGCAGGATGCTGCCCCGTGTCACACCAACACCACTGCTCTGKGGATAGTCCAATCTGGAGACACTCAAGAAATAAACCACCCTTTGCAATATATATATATATATTTGTTTTTATTATTTTTTTCAAATCAGAATCCGTTTCCCAATCGGAGCGGTGGATCCAGCTCACAGCTGAGGAGGATGCTCAGGGATGGGAACAGGGACTCGGAAGTGGCTTTGCCAGTGAAATCTCTGTGTTGTTGAGCCACGACCTGAGCAGAGTGGGTCGAGGCACAGGAGGCACCTGCCAGCAGTGATTTTGTTTGCTTTGTTTTGTTTCTCTGAGATTTAGTTTGCCAAAGGCAGGGAATGGATTTCCACCTTGTAGTAGCAGCTGTGAATAACACCTTCATGGGAGAACATAGCTCAGTCTGGTTCTCTTAAACATGTAATTGTCTCTGGTTGCTGCTGCTCTTCTCTCTTTTCATCTCCACTCTTCTCTCTTCTACTCTCTCTACTTGAGGAGAATTTGGTCTAGATGCAGCTGAGCTGCTCAGAAAYGAACCCAAGTCAAACATATTGGCTCTGTAAATAAGTTAATAAACAGTTAAAAGATGGTCCACAAACGGTCAGAACTGCAGCAATCTGAGCAGCTTCTCGGTGGTGGATGCACTGGTGGGGGGAAGTCTTTTTTAGATATACTTTGCAGTCTGACTGCCAGATTTTGGAAAATCTGTGGTTGCCTCCTCTGCCTTGTGCTGTGATCATCCCACCACAGAGACCGCGGCGTGTTTGCCACGATGGGGTTAATCCGGTGTAGTGGCTCTGGCAGCTAACGGCCTGGTTGCAGAAAAGACAAGACAAGGCAACGTGGGATGTGGCGGATGCTTGCCAGCATGCAGCGTTAGTGTTAGTCACCTTTTTTTTTTTTTTTTTTTTTGATGACTGACTCTATCTGAATGCAAAATGACCAGACTTCTGAATAACATCAGAAGTCGGCGGCAGAGCAGGCTGCCAGGGACCGAGGCACTCGCGTGCGATGCAGCACGTGCCCCGCAGCCCGAGGGAGCCGCGCTCTCATCGGGGTTGCATTTGGGCTGGGGTTATCAGGGTGTCTTCGTCAGTCATCTTTGGAAGAAAGCGTTCGAGACGGGGAGGAGGCAAGTTTGTAGCAACGGGAAACACTCTGAGCTGTGCCAGTGCAAACCCCTGAGGGTCTTGCCATCGGGGCGAGGASAGACTGCTGTCTCACCTCCGTCCGAACACGAGGCGCAGCAAGCCAAGCCGCAGCAATGACGCAGCTAGGAAATGAGAGCCCATTGCTCTGACGTTGTCATCACTGCCTGCATCAGCCGGGGCAGGTGGGGGCAGAGAATTGCAGCCCCTGGTGCGGTGGAGATGGACATGTGGGCACCACGGAGGTGGACGTGAGGGCTGAGCCCATGTCCCTTGGAGCTGTCTTAGCTGTCTTAGATTTTTGAGGAGTGCTAACACAAAATTGCAGTCACCTTGGGGCAAGGAGATTGTGCTGTGATTCCTTGATTAGTGGCATTGCCAGAGAGACAGCAGCAGAAAGATTGGTGTCCCCTCTTCTCCATCTTATTAGGTGGGAACTAACCATGATCAACTGGCCAATGTCTACTTGCATCTGTGTCGTTGACTCATGGCGTCGGTTCTCAGCTCAAGTGACAGCAGTTATTTTGGGAGGAAACAGGGATACTCCCTGGTGCTATGATGTCTTCCCTCGTGATACCTACCCAAACACCACATACTGCCAAAGCGCTGGTTTGCTACTATATGTTAAACCCCATGGTAGAAATATAAACATTTGTGATGTCTTCCCCCCGCCCCCCAAGGAACTGTTAACAGCTTGTCATTGTCGGTTGGAAAATGTAAATGCATTTGAGAAAAAATGTTGGCAGCATGCTCCCCATGTTGTTTCAGCTTGTTCTGGAATTCCAGAGAAATTTCCCATTAATATTTTTCATGTCTGATTGGAAAATATTAGTGAAAAAAAAAGAACAAAATTCTGCTGATTTTTTTGCACAATTTTAGACTTTTTTTTTTCTCCAGTCAGGTCCCCACTGCATGGAGATTAAGTGAAATGCACAAATTAAGCACATCTGCTTAGAATTAGATAAATAGAAATCTTTGCCTCATATGCAGAAAAAATTAAGAGAATCCTGATAAGGAAATCTGGTTATTTAACTTCTGCATTCCAGCAACCTGTGMGATCTGGTTCCAGCAATTTGGCTCCAAAAATTGGTTAGAAGAGCTGTTAGGAAAGCCAGAAGATCTAAAGGGTTACCCAGGGCAGGCTTTGACTGTAGAGAGCTCCAGCAAGACTTACGGAAACTCAGACTGACTCACGTATCAAAAAAAGACCTGCTTGAGATATCTGTTGTGTGAAGGACAGATCTTCAGTAGAGCAGAGGCCTTCTGCTCAGGAGAATTCAGAAGTCTTTGCCATCTCATGATGGTGGTTCAGTTTGCTGGTCCTTGGACATTTTTCAGTCAAGTTGTGGATCTTCCTATTGTGAATTTTGACACAGTGACCATAAGCTTTCTCTTTTAGTTACCTTTCACAAATGTCTTAAAAGCAGACCCTGCAGGTTTTTAAATTTAAAACCATGCTGCAGCAGAATCAGGACATTTGGACATTACTTCTTGATGCCTTAGAGTTTCCATCAGCAGGATGGAGAGAAAAATCCTCTGAGAGGCCAATGAAAGAACCAGCTCAACCCGAGAAGTGGTGGTGTGCCTGGGAGTGGTTCTTCCTGGCTGGGGTTGAGGAGGTGTGTGGAGCAGCATTGGGCAATCCTCATCCGCCATTGCCCATGTCGTCCCAGCCCTGTGAGGAAGCAGAGACAAGCAGGTTGTCGATGCAGCAGACGTGCTCACTAACACGTGGAAAGATCACTGTATGTTGTGTCAGTGAGTATAGGGTTTCGAAATGCCACCGCTCATCCAAGATTTCCTCGTCCTCCCTGCATCGGATCATGTTTTCAGGAGCAAGGGATTGTGTTTTGGTTCACCTTGTGGCTGGAGTGCACCAAGATTTGTGTCATGCAGCGTTGGACATAGCACTGAGTTCTCCCTCTATGCCAGGCTAGAAACACTTCCCAGATGCTGGTCTACAGCCAGCATCCATGACAGTGCAGATGAATCCCTCTTGAAGTGCCTATTTCTCTCCATGGATAGTGGAAGTGGCCAAGGGTGACCACCTTCTTGTAGACACCTACGCAGAAGTTTTGTGACTGCTCAGCACTCCCGAACRGTGCACATCATCCCCAACTGCTGTAGGTTTTACCACTCCTGATCAAAAGCGCTGCTGGCAGGACCCGTACTGATATTAGTAAGGGTTGATAGCAAGGATAAAAAAAATATATATCCTTTTTTCCTAATCTGGGATTAATCTATGCTGCCTATGAGCACCTCCTCTCTTGGTCAACACTAACACAAACCAACTTGTCTTCTTCCATTTGCTTCTCTTCATCCCTAACCCCAGCTACTCGCAGGCTCGAGACCTTTGCCGAGAGCTTTGTGTTGTCCTAGGTCTTTTCATTGCTTCCAAGAGTCTCCTGCATCTCCTGGGCAACTGGCTTAATGACATCATCACGGGCTGCTGTTTAGGTGCATATTGGTCACCACGGTAACGCCGAGGTTGTCACCGGCCTGAGCTTGTTGCATCATAGGGTGAATCAGTCCCAGCAGGAGAGGCCACAGCCTTTGCCATTGTTTGATTTAATACCCTGCAATGACAAGATAACGATCCAGGCACTTAATGAGCGGTAGGTGCAAATAAGACGTTAGGAAACAGCGGGGCAGCCAAATCCATGTGATAATGACAGGCTGTGATTTCCAGGAGTGACCGTCCTCCACCTTAAATTAATAAAACAGATATATTAAATGTTTCTGCTACATCAAGCTAGCTGTTCAGGGCAGGAGACTCAGAGGGCTCCCAAATGCACTGGGGGCTGGGAAAAAAAAAAAAAAAAAAAAAAAAAACTCAACCCTGAAAGATCGGGCACCACCGTTAAACCGACTCAAATATTCTGGGCGCTGGAAGATTTGCCACTGCGGTCAGAGGAGGGCTGCGTTTTAATTCGTTAGCGCTGGATCTCTGACTTGCTGCAGCACAAGTTGCGTGCGGATCGGGTGCGAGGACAAGCCTGCGTTTCTGCAGCTCTGTCTGGAGAAAGCAGGATGGCAACACACACCAGTTTTTTGCCGGCAACAGAAAGAAACAATCTGATCTGGCACAGATTCTGTTGGGACAGAGTAACCCTGTAACTATTATATATATATATATTTTTTTTTCAAATCATCAGGAGTTTTTTTTACCAGATCAGTATATTGTGTCAGGTGGTTGTGACATCTCAATTAGGGACTAGGCAATCTAAAGTCAAATTTATTATCTTGGGGAATTACACCCTGTATCAATGCCAAGACTTGAGCAGAGTTTTTCACTCCAGGTGCAAAATCACACGGCAAACACGACTGGATGAAATGTGCTGACACTTTGGGGATGGAGGGCAGCAGGTGAGTAAGGATGTTTCGTTCACCTCTTTCAGTGGAGAAAAAGAAAATCCCCTGGAGATTTTGTGACTTGAACTCACTTYCAAAACTGGAAGAGGTTTGCTTGGGTATAACTAAAAGTGCCTAGGAATAGGAGGCACAACAGAGTGTCAGGCTAATAGGAATAGTGGCTTCTTGGAGTCCCTGAGAGTGCCAAAATCTGAATTTTAGCTCTCTGTCACAGGCTCGCCGATCCATCCTCTTGCCCCTTTCTGGTGGGATTAAGCCTGAAATGCTGCAACCAGATCTGACTTCAAGRAAAAACGTTATCAGATTCCCAAGACTGGAATATTCCCAACCTTTTGCCATATATCTGCCATCTAACTACTTTCAAAAACCCCTATTTATTCTGCCAACCCACAGAGTTGGGTATCTTTAWGGCTTGACAGTTTGGTTGGCTGATTTGCATTTTGCTTTGGTCTTGTAAGGCCAGGAATTTTTGGAGGCCGTTGCACAAGCCTCTTGCACACACTTCCTCGCAGACCTGCCCGTGTTGAGAAATGTTCCTGTTCCAGCGGACATTGCAGGCCCAGAGCGTTATTTCTGACTTTTCTTCTCAAGAATTACAGAAAAGATTCGGAGCAGAGCTTTGAGTTGCTTGGCTGGCATCCCACAAGACATGCCTCATCAACTGGCCACAGGGACGTCCTATGTCCCAGCATCCTGATGGTTTCTGTGGGACTAGGGCAGCATATCAGGTGAAGTTGGAAGAACATCAGCGAGCAGGTCGCATCTCTGATTTTCTGGTTAGGCGAGATTGATCCATGCATCAGAGGTGCAACTCGAATCACGTGTGAAGAGTGGTGGATGCAAAGGCAGGCACGGTGCTTGGCTTTGAGAGACCTGYGTTTCTTTTCATCTCCTTCAGACTGGATTACACTCCTCTCTGCTCCTCGGGGGTGCTGAGAGGTCACAAGAYTGAACTCCTCACCTTCGTGAAATCAATTGCAGAACTTACAGTCACTTCAGTGACACCAACATCTCCTCGACCAGCCTGCTTCAGGAGCTCCCTGAAGGTTACTAGCCACAGTTTGATGATACTGTCTCCTTCAGCAGCCACAGGGAGACCTTCCTACCTGTTTGCCTGGCTTTTAATTAGGATTGAAGGTCTGGGAGGCTCCTTTGGGGCTATCAGGCCTTGCTGGTGGAAGCCTATCTTACATCTCTCATCTCTGCCTTTGGACCATACGGCATGGGTCTTCCCAGATACTGGTGAGGCCTCTGCAACATTTGGCCACAGTCTGCAGCACCCACTGCTCTCCAGTGGCCACTGAGGGATTCTAGGGCAATTTTGCTCTTAATGTGAAGAACTGAAGTTAAATGTAGCCTCTTGTCCTTTCTTCTTTCACRTATCCGTCATGGCCAGACACACAGACAGTGCATCTGTCCCTCCTGCTCCTCCTATCCATCTTTAACGCTGTCATTCAYTCAGTGATAACCAGAAGTCTTTAGTTAAGGCACAAGTCTGACAGCTCAAAATATTTCTATGTTCTTTCTTCTCCATTTTTAGCAGCTCCTTCAAGCCACTGAGTCAACATTCTCCTGTGCTGCTGCTGTTTCACCTGCTGCACGTCGTGCACTCCCGCGTTGCCTTTTCCTTTTCGAACAGTGCTGAAGTCAGTACCCTTTTTGTGCGTCTCTTGCCTCATACCAATGCAAGCCTCGAAACCAACACTGTTCCTGYCCTTAGCGCTGCTTTCCTCCCGACGGATCCCAAAGAGCTTTGCAAAGCCTGTTGCACTAAATCGGGCACTAACCAGGGTTAAATTCCATATCCTTCTGCCTGAAGGGTTTCTGATTTTTCTTTTTTAAATATATATAGACTTTTAGCAAAGCCGGTGATGTAGTAAGAAAGTGCTAGGAGAGTTGACTTCTGGCAGAATTTACCGTCCCTGAAACAGCTGCCGCGTAGCATGACGGCTGCGGCAYGCACCGCGGCTCGGAGCTGAGGCGTTGAGCAAAAGCACGCGGGCCCCCGCGCTTACTGTACGGGCTTTAGGTTTGAGTATGTTGTGGCAAGAAAAATCATTCAAAGAAAAAAGTAGAAAGTCTCCTTGTTGCTGGGGGAACTGAGCTTTTTCCCACGGCGGGCAGTGCCCGAGGTTGCACCGCGAGCACTGAGGTTGCACCGGTTCCTCATTTTTGGAAACTAGACCCCTTTGGATATTCCCCATCTCCGTGTGCAGCTGTTTGTGAGCCCTTGCTGCAGCCCCCCGGTGCCTGCCCTGCTGGTATTTCACCGCCTGGGCAGCGGTTGCCTCTAGCTGAATTCATCCCGCGGGGGAAGGAAGACGTTTGATGAGCGTGTAAGGTCGAATTACCGCATGTAACGGGTTACAAAACCGGACGGCCTGTCCCCGGCGCTGGGAACAACGGGGCGGGGGATTCCTCCGGCGTTTGCACCCTGTCCTGGCAGCGGCAGAGGGGAGGGAGGGCTCCGAGCACCCAACTTCCCTGTCCATCTGCCTCCTCGCTGATCTTGGAGGAGAAGGTGACMGGTCCTCCATGGAGTGGTGTCCTGCAACCACCGCAGGAAAACATACCTTTAAATACTTGCAGAAGGCATTTTGCCCGATCTGTGCGCACCTTTTGCCAGGGGCAGTTTTGACCCGGGTATGGTCATGGGGCTGCAAGRCGGGAGAAAAGGCTCCTTTCTGTGGCGGAAACAGCCCCGACGCCTTACGCGGCGTGGGAGGCTGGTGGCACAGGTCCCCAGGGGCCTCCTGCCAGCGGAGCCTGCGCACGATGGCAGAGAAACCGGAGAGGGTAAGATGAGAAGCCGAGACAGCTCAGCGCCCCGTGCGCGCAGTCTGTGCACCCTAACCTCACCCTCGCGTGAGTGCTGCCGCCCTCCGCTAAGCCCCTCGTTCACTTCTCCTTGTGCTGCGAGACCCGCTGGGGGCGAGCGGCAGAGGGCCCAGAGCATCGCGAACTGCAGCTGCTTTTCCAAGCCGGACTGTTTGCAAAACCGGCTGTCGGTAGCTTCGGCGAGCGCTTCCAGCGAGCGCCGTCAGCAGCGAAAACAATTTGGCGTCCCGCAGGCGAGAGCAGGAGGCAACCGCCCGGGTTCCTCACTGACCTTTCCAAAGTCCTGGCTTCTCCTGAGATGTTGCAGACAATTTGCTCGGCTTCCCCAGGGCCTTGTTGATTTTTTTGGTTGGTTTCTTTTCTTTTTTCTTTTTTTTTTTTTTTTTGGTAAGTGCAAAGAGATGAATAGCTTTTCAAATATGCATATAAATACCTCTCCGCCACCCCCACGCAAATAGCTTGCTCTGTTGCAACAGTTAGTATATATAGTGTATGTTGCAATGCAGTTAAGTGCAGGAATGAGACTTTGGGTAGCTGCTAGGTGATTTTTGCAACCTGCCTCCGAGGGAAAGGAGAGCGGCCTGTGCCTGTGCCACAGCCTGGCAAGCTGAGGCTAAGCTGGAAGCCGGTGATGGCCGAGCTGCCCAGCATTAACAGAGAGCTGCATTTCTACAGGGAGTTAAGCAAATCTCCAAGCGGGGGTGGGAAGCAACCTGGTCCTGAACGGAAAGGTTTGAACCTCTTTTGCATAACAAATAGGCTTTGGCGTTCACTTTGCAAGCCGGTGATGGTAAACCACGATGATAAACCACGTCAAGTCCTCCCCGAGCTGAGGAGATGCAGCGTGATTTTTTTTGAGGAAAGGAGCAGGGACAGCACCTTGTCCCTCCGAGGCCACGTCATAAGGAAATGATCCCRGGTTTCTCCTGCTGGATGTCAGAACGTAGTGACCTCTGTGACTTGCGCTTTCCTGTTAAGCTTCCTTTAGAAGGAAAAGATAAAAATCGTGAGTCAGGGCTCATTTGGAGCCGTGGCTTCCCAGAGCCMTCGTTGCTGTTCCCTGCATTTTGATGCCAGGCGAATTAAAGCCAAGGAGGCTGGCTGGTTCCCACTGGYGTCAGCGGGTCCTTCCAAAGAGGCTGGTGACTTTATTGGAGGGGTTTGGTCCACATCCAGGGAAAGGTTAATTCCAAAGTCGGGAACTGCTTGACAGGTTGGTTGGGTGCTTCAGCAGCAGAGAAAGGAAACGGAGAATTGAATGATTGCCTTTCACTCTGCATTTCAGAGAAGTCCATGGCCTACGAACCCCATAAGAGATGGGAGTCCTATTCTCACAGAACTGGAGTTCTTCACCTTTTTTGGCTGGTTTTTGCTCCCAGGCTTCTGCACCTCCCTCCCTCGGACCCTCTGGGCTATTTTCTCCCTGCCTGATGCCAGGCCTTTGAGATTGCCAGCTTCAGCCTTGCATTTTTGCCCCCATCTCCCTTGCACTTAATGAAAGKCAGCAGGTCCTGGGAGGGAAGCGGTGAGGCTGTCCATGCCCTGGGCGATGCTCCCGGTCTCTCCCATCAYGCGCCTGCCTTGGAAAGCTGCAGAGCATCATCGGCACGGCGTCTCTCAGTACGGGGCAGCCGCTCCCTTCAGGATGGGACTTTCCAAACCCATCAAGCCTCCTAATAAAGGTTTTTACGGAGCGGGATTTGAGAGAAAAAGAAAAAAAAAATGCCTTTCTGCACCTAGCGCTGTCCTGCTTGCAAGGCAATGCTCTCRCAGTGGTGAAAGTGCCTTATAAATAGTAATGAACGCTTCTTCCAGCTGACCTGCCTCGAAGCAGCTGGGGGTTCACGCTTTTGCAAATCGGGCCATTTATTTAGGCATTTAAGTACGGTCTCACTTTACGCTCCAGTTATTTAGGAGTTTTTAGCCAAGAATTGCTAGGTGKATCTAATTCAAAGCGACTGTGAATTTAACTCAGGCGGAGTTTCACTTTCGTATTCGGGGGGCGCTAATCTTCCGAGCAGCCGCCGGAGCCTTCCGAGAAAACCTGCGGAGACGAGGGCCGAGCTGCTGGAGGAGGAAGGGGAATGCCCACACACGCCGCATCACGTGAGCTTCCTTTCCTCCTCTTGCGTTTTAGTGTGGGAACCAAATTTCCGTGGACCTCAGTGGGGACAGGTCCAGGGTTGATTTATAAGCGGTGATCGATCGATCGTGGCCGGTCCCATCAGCCTGCCTCCTTCGGGGGTGGCCTCGAAAGCAGCTCCTGGAACGGACCGCGGTTCCCGTGGGGAAAACCGACGGCCAACAGCTATTGAACGCATGGAGGAMGGTCTTCTGCTCTCTCCTGAGGATGCATTCCCTGCGCGGTGCGGCAGTCACCGTCACAGGTCTGGGAGCTGCATTTGGTGTCTAGCTGGTTGACCCCCCCCCCTTGCACCTCGGCACCTCCGCTCACCGCAGCACTTCCTTTCCCGTCATCCGTGAATCTTTCCCAGCTCCCTCATTCCTGCCAGTGAATCTAGTTTTTTTTTCCCAGGCAGAAGGAAGCATTACGTATTTTTTACTCCATCAGCGTGGGCTTTGTATAAGGACAGAGCCAAATGCACGTTCTCTCTAGATGCTGTAAAAATAGAAGCCTCTGCCTCTAGAGGTGGGAGATCCCTGATGTAAGAGGCTAGCGAACATTTTAAGTACCCGAGTGACTACTTAGTGGCATTTTAGTTTTCAAGCTGAATTTGCTCTATTCAAACCCACCAAAGCAGAGGCACTGCTCCTAAACTTYACAGCTCTCTCCAGCTCTGAAATATTTACCTATTTCCCCACTTCATACCAGCGTGCACGTTTGCTGCCTCACATCCCACCCGCGGAGCCGAAGGGACGCRGCGCGTAGCAGTGCGGCTTACGCAGTGGGCCTGGGCCTGGGCGAAATTATCCTTAGGCCAAGCAGGCATCTACCCCGCTGCTCTGCCTTCYRGKGGGCTAAGGGGCATCTYGACAGCCAAAAATTCAGGCACAACRGTTTRTTTTTATTTATATWTTTTTTTWWTTYYCCCCCCAAGTGCCCAGTGCCTATTTCTGGATGACTCACAGATTTCTCCTGCCGCCTTTTAGTTGCAAATAGCAACTTCTTCGTCCCTCTGTGCAATGGGAGGGGGGTTATTATTACCAAGGGGCTGCTTTTAATAGCTTGTTTSAAGCCTGAAAGCTCACCTGCCACAAGCCAGCTGCTAGAGTAAAAATGAAAATAAAATAAATTTTTAAAAAATCGTGCCTAGGTGAGAAGGGAGCTCCCACCGCCCTCTCCCACCCCCGCGAAGGTGGCTGGTGGCCGGGCGGGAGCTGCGCCCTGCCCGCGGGGCTTGCGCGGCCGCGCAGCGGCGCGGAGGCGGGGCGCCGCGGCGGCTAGGGCATCCCCGCCGCGGGAGGAGGCCCCAGCCATGTGCGACGTGAGCGACGTGCCGGAGCGCTGCCCACCCTCCTCCTCCTCCTCYTCGCTTGGGAGCCCCCTCCTTTCCTTGAGGAGAGAAAAAAATAATAAATTAATTAAATAACGCGGTACAGGCGGGGCTGCGCGCAGCGCGGAGGGGGTAGGAAAGCTCCGTTTGCTCCCCCCCCCATCAATCCTTTATTTATTTAATTTTTAAAGGCTATTTTTAATTTATTCAGCGCACTACGGGGGAGGAGGGGGGGGCGCCGCCGGCACCGCCCACGGCCCCCGGAGCGGGTTGCAAAGCATTGCACGGGGAGGGCTCCAGCTTGTCCGTGTGTCCCCCCCCCCCCCAACCACCGCAGCCCCCGGCCTAAGCAAAACGTGCACGGGGCAGGGGGACAAAGGCGCCTCCTTTGTCCCCGCTGCAGTGCGGGGGGCCGGCGGCAGGCGGCAGCGCGGCCCCGCCGCCCCCGGGCCCGGCCCGGGCCCCGCCCGCGGGGCGGGGAGCCGCCGGCTGCCGGCCGGCCTGGCCGCCTAGAAATAGGAGTCGGCCGCCGGCTGCCGGCCCATTGCAAGGCGAGAGAGCGAAAGCGAGCCGGCAGCCGCGAGCCGCCTTCCTCGCCGGCCGCAATTCCCATTTTTTCCCTCCTTATTTTTCTTTTTCTTCTCTCTCTCTCTTTTTTTTTTCATCTGTATGTAAAACATTAGCGGCGGAACTCGCCTTTATTTTTTTTCCTTCCTCCATCCTTCCCCCGGGACAGGCGGGGAGCGGCGTTTTATTTATTTATTTATTTATTTATATATTCATTGCCGTGCCGGCTTTGTGCCCTGAAACCCTCCCTCTCTCCCTCCTTCCGCCGCATTAAAGCCTGAAAGAGCCTCCCTGAAGCGGCAGAAAGCGCTTACAGCCGCTGGGGCAAATAAACCCCCAAAGCAGCGGCTGCAACAAAAAGGCATTTGTTTTTTCTTTTTTTTTTTCCCTTTGTTTTTTTTTTTTCTCTCCTTCCTCCTTCTCCCTCCTCTCCTCTTTTCCTCCTCCCTCTCCCGTGCAAACGCAGCAAGGTGGACTCGGAGCGCAAAAAGAGCTTTGTTTTAAAAATGCCCATGGAGCTGACGCAAAGCCGCATCCAGAAGATTTGGCTGCCCAACGACAACCGGCCGGCTCTGCCCCGCCGCTGTGAGTAGGGCCCGGCCGGGGGATCGGGGGTGCTCGGCGCTGCACGCTGCCGGCGGCGCGGCCGGGGGCGGGGGGCGCTGCGCGGTCGGGGGAGGCTCCTGGCAGCGGCCCCTCCCAGAGCTCCGTGCTCTCTTCCAAATTTCCCTTATTAGTTATTATTTTTTTCCCCTCTCCCCACGTGGAGAAAAAAAAAAATAGATTTTGATCAGCAGCTTTTTTTGCCCCTTCCCGCCGCAGCATCCTGCCCGCGGCCGCATCGCTGCCGGCCCCGGGAGCGCGGAGGATGGTCCCGGCGCTGCCGCCCCGGTGCGGATGTCTCACGCCTGCCTTGATCCCTGCCTGGACCACGATGCCAAGCAGCGGAGATGGGGCCTGACCTAATTGCTCCCCATTTTTCCAACCTCTCCCCCGCTTTCTCATGCATCTAGGATTACAGGGGCATGAGACAGGTTGTTAACCTTGGCCCTCACGTACCAGCTCTRCTGGGATTTTCAAGCTTTACTTTGGGGCTTGTCCGTGACTTTGGGCTTGGGGCGGTGCTGAACCTCCTGAGATATTCCCAACCGCTGGTGCTGTCCCAGGCCCCACTGTGCTTGGGATGAGATAGGAGGCAGGTGGAAGGGAGCTAGTTGGTGCTAAAAATCCCCAAGCAAGACAGCGCGCTGGAGCTCTTGCAGTGCTTTGCTTCGTTTTTGAAAGTGCAGGCAGCATCCTGGGTTTAAAACTGAATTCTGCAATTAAATAAAAATATAATATAGAAAGGCAAATGCTTGGGTCATCCAGGTGTTACTGAAATACAAATCATGCATCATAATAGGATGAAAGCTGAGAACCGGCACTTTTAACTTGCCCAGTGTCAAAACTGGCAGCCTGCCAGTTGTGCAACTCCAGACGACTATAGAAAGCATCACGGGACTCCTTGCACATGTTTTTGGTGAAGGATGGGGGAGATGGCCTTCTGCAATGTGGAAATGGATGAAAGTTGCCCGGCCAGTTTGAATCAGTATTTCCGATGCTCTTATTTAACAGGCGGCTGCGTTTTAAAGTCACTTGGGACCTTTTTTTCCCTTGGCCAGGAAAATTCCCCCTATTAAAAAAATAATTAAATAAAAAATTATCCTGGCTGTTGACCCTGTTAATTTGCCAGTGTGGGAGACRTACTGCCCGTGTCACCCTCTGGCTATGGGTCACGCATACCGTAAGAGATGACCTGACCTGAGCCCTACCGGAGACGCCCGGGAGACGAGGTCAGATGAGCAGCATAAGCTGCCTCGGAAATGGCTTTCAGCAACAGGCTGAACATCTGGGTTGCCACAGGGCTTTGCTTTCAGCGGGCTAAAATGTCTCCTGGCTGGGGGAATTGGCTTAATGCTTTGCAGATGTATCCGTTTGATCTGATTTCTTCCCTTTTTTTTTCTTTTTTTTTTCTTTTCCCCAAAAGACTGCCCTGCGTAGGGACACCTTTGAAGGAAATCCCTCACAAGCATAGCCCTTTCCAGTGGTTTTTGATACTTTATCCGCATGATTCCTAACAGGGGACAATGTTTCCCTTGCAAAAGAGGAAAACTAGTGTACTTTAACCTACCAAGGCCCCAGGGGGGAGGGGGGAATAGTTAATACCATCGTGTGGCTTCTAATTAGTTTTTGTGGGGCATCATTCATTGCGATCCGCTGGTGGAGAGCTGTCGGATGTTTGAGTTTTAGGGCCCTTTCAAGTCTTTAAAACTCAGAGAGGATTTTTTTTTTTTCTAAGAGGTGATGTTAATTAACGTGCCGTGGCACAGAGCAGCGCGGCGGCAGCACGGGCGCCCTGATGCGTCCTGGCGGGGCGGCGGCGGGGAGCGAGCGAGGGGGACGCCGGGTGCGATACGGTGCCTTCGGCCGGGCCTTTCGCCGGCGGTCCATTAAATTCCCGCCGGGCTGCACGTCGCTCACGTAGGGGCCGCGAAGGCGAGCCGCCGTCGCTGGCGTGGCGGCTTTATGGGCAGAGCCCTTGGCGAGGGGAGGGGGCTCGCRCGGTGGGGGATGCTGCAGGAGGAAAGGCAGCTGCTGCTGGCTCGGTGCCTGCACGCTGCCAGCATGGGCACGTGAAATGCTCAGGTGCTGGGTGAGCGTGCAAAAGAATCAGGAGGAGAGGGAAAAAAATAGTCTTAACAGACTATTGCAGAGCATCAGCTTTGGGGAGAGGGGGGCGAATGCATCAAGGAGATGGTAAAAACAGCAGGAGTGAGAAGGTGGATGTTTGACTTGACTTGGTTTTCTAGAGGCAAATTTCCTGCTGTTTTTCCTTCTACCCGCTCCGGTGAAGAACGAGAGCGGGCATGCGCTGGCTTTCAGCAACTAGGAGCGAGGAGCTCCTAAACTTACTAGTGGAGTCTTTGGAGAGTCCTCCCTGACCTTGACTTACATCAATAGATGTCAATAATGGGGAATGAATATGCATTGAAATCCCTGACTCCTTTCCAAAAGAAGGGATGAATTGGGTCTTTGTGAAGCACTCGGAGCCAAACACCGGCTTGTGTTTCATCCCTGCTTCAAAGTTTGCTGGGGCGCGTTTGCGCGGCAGGCGTTCGCGGTCTAGCTGGGCTTGGGTGCGGGCTCCTGACCCGAAGGCCCCCGCGATGCCTGGTGGGGAGTGCTTCCCCCGCTCCGATGCTCCTCAGCAGTCCATGCAGATCTGGGATCTTTCCATGCACAGCTGTTGGAGGAGGAGGAGGGGGCTTGCTCCGACGCAGGTGCCTGGCCCCGGCGCAGCAGCCGGCGAGGCCGTGTGCGTGCGCGCACGCAGGGTGAGCGCCGAGACGGTTGCAATTAGCTGTCTGGAGCCGGAGAGGGGTGGACAGTGCACCGCGTTGTCCCCGTGGAGGACCGATGACACTAATGGCTCCTAATCCTCTTGGCTCCCATCTCTGAGATCTTTTATCTGCTGGCAGGTGGGGGAAGGAGGAGTTCCTCTCCTCTGTGCAGATATTCCTCTTCCTGCCCCCACCTCCATTTAGTACATGGCTGTTCTTTGGTGCAAAACAAAGGCTTGTTCCAGATATTGGTCGAGGATGTCAGCTTGTTGCCATCCACCCTATGCAGCCAGAGAGAAAAGAAGCTTCTCTCCGGATGAGTTGCACAGCCCCTTCGGCACCCCAGCGTGCAGGGTAGACGCTTGTCCTTGAAATCGGTSGGAGCTGCCCTGAGTGCTCAAAGCCAAGCTCTGCTGAGACAGGTTGCCCAAAAGTGTGACTGTGAGGGCAGCTACACCCTGAGGAATGCAGAAGAATGAGAATATGTGTATATATATAAAAAAAAAAAAAAAAAAAAACCACCTCTTTCGAATAGTTTTCTCATCTCTTGTCTGCTGAGTTGGCTTTGGCAAGACAGACGAGCAGATGACGAGTGGCTTTTCTCCCCTGTCCTGGATGCTGTTGCCTTCACTCCTTCCTGTGGCCTGAATTTGGTTTCTCTAGTGGTTGCTGGAGTCCTTAATTAGGAGGAGAGGGATATTTCTCGCCCTTAAATACTTGTTTCGTGAGCTCCCAGCACACCTCTGGGGTGGTTAGCCCTCYGCAGCTGAGAAGAGCCCGCACTGACCCACTGCTCCGTCTCCCCCCCGCATCGCCAAGTCGCGGCGGCTCCACTGAAGCTCCCCCGATCCCACTGGATCGGCGGTGGGGAGAGGACCAGGGTTGGGGGGAGGCCACCCTGCGCGCGTGCCCAGGCGAAGCTGCAGTTTTGGGGGGGGGTCTCCCGTCAGCCGCTGGCTCCTCGCTGTCCTCTGCGGCGAGGTGTTGGGGCTCGCTCCGGAAAAGCGGGCTAGAGATGCCCTGGAAGGATTCCTCGCACGTGATGCCCGGCACGATGCCGGGCAGCATGAAAGGCGGCTCTCTAATCCAAATGCCATTAGGAGTCATTAGGATCTTCCGCCGCCGCGTCTCAGGCGCTTGGCTCGGCGCCCGCGTGTGTAGCACCGTGTGCAGCTCCGTGTGAAGGTCCCGGCCCCGCTGSCGGGGCGATCCTGGAGCGGGGTGGAAAGGCGGGCAGGGAGGAGGGATGCTGCCCCCAGACAGCGCTCSTGCTGCTGGAACCGGGCAGGAGAGCGGGGTAGGAAAATTCCCARATTGCTCGGTTCAGCAATTTCCTTTGAACTGAAGCAGAGAATTCATTTCCTCAAGGATTTTTKGGGGTAGCAGTGATTCGCCTGGGCAACCTGGAAGCTGATTAGGCTGCTTTTTGGCCATGCAATTGGGTCGWATGGGAGAAGAGTTTCTTTTTCTAACTTGTCATGTCATCAGTGCACTGATGACTCCATATTTCTTTATTTATTCTTTTCTCCCCAGCTGTTTGATACAGGCTCCTCTTTAAACCAGAGCAGAGGGGGAGAAAAAAGAAACCAGCTTAAAGCAGATTTAGGGAAAAAAAAGAA
>NW_028185038.1:16424222-16441933 GCF_003343005.1 Rhea americana | reverse complement strand
AGAGAGATAAGTCACTTGTATATATCTGCTTTTAAATGTTCTTGCTTCTGCAGCTCACTAATAGTGTTATGACCCTGTATGTCTTCAGGAAAGCGGTTGGTTGTATTTGCTTGTGCATTAGCTTGAAAGCTAGCAGAGGTTTTTTGGAGATTGCTCTCTGAGGGTTATCTCAGTCTTGTAGGGCAGTGCAGGCCTATGTGTTTGGGTTTTTTTTTGTTTGTTTGTTTTAGCACAGTGGCCACGTCCGAAATCTTTGGGTTTTTTTGTTTGCTTTTCGGGGGGATTTTTGTGGGGGTGTTTTTGGTCTCTTTTTTTTGTTTTAATTTATTCTCTCCACCAAACCAACCTACAATGATCAGGGAGGCTCCGTGAGGCTGGATGAAATTATGTAGGCTGTAAGAGCGAGGGGAAAATGTGAACAAGGCCTGTGTTATTGAAGTGGGCTCCCTGGGTGCTGGTTAGCCCGATCTCCCCGTGCTGCCACCCGAAGCCTTGGTGGGTGCTGCCGCTTGGGTCCGTGGGTGGCCGCGTTGCCGTAGCCACTGGGGTGAGTGCTCGCCAGGCACCGGCTCCACTTGGGCACCTGCCATCCCTGTGTGCTGGGCTGTCGGGAAAGTCTTTGGACGGGAAACGGTGTCGCCAAGACCTGCTTTGGCTGAGATCTTCCTGAGCCTTCATGAACCCTGCCAAGGAARGGATCAGCATCCGCAAGGTCACATCAGTCAGCAGCATCCTCGGGCAAACCTTTCTCAGTTTKTGCTGCAAGGGTTTCTGTGTTTAAATCCAGTGAAAACTGAGAACTCTACCAAATCCTTGGTCATCCTTTCAGTTTTCATAAAATTGGCAAAACTATGAGAATAGGTTGCATTTACCTTGATTTCTCAAGTTAGAAAACTGAGGTGTAGAGGTTCTTGGAGGTTACTTARTCCTTTTCTCATGTTTCAGCCATTAGGATATCCTGGTTTTGTCTTAGCTGTCAGTCTGTGGCTTCCATCTCTGACCTTGGTGGCACCTGGGTGAATTTGGRTCAGCATGGCTGTTCTGCCTCACTGCTAGGTGGCCATGGAGCCAGCTGCTATCCATCCCTGCTCCTACATGTTCATTTAGTATCTCTCATTGCAAAAATGAGTCGATAGGTTCACTGGTTCAGTTGTCCAGGCTTGTAGGAAGCTGAGGCACTGGGGAGAAGGTGGTGCATGAGGAACACTTGATTTTCCTCTAGCTGCCAAGGAACTGGATTAAAGCAAGTGCTTCGTGGGATTGACACAAGATRAACTGGCAGATTAATGCTTATTTGTGTTGTTTTCTCTTCTTTCTTGTAGCCTGTGGGCCACAGCTTGCCAATTCACCCACYGTGATAGTGATGGTTGGCCTCCCAGCCCGTGGGAAGACCTACATCTCCAAGAAGTTGACTCGCTACCTCAACTGGATTGGTGTCCCTACGAAAGGTGAGGCCTTTGGAGTTCTTTAGGGTGGTGCAGCCATAGGAGACTTTTCAAAGATCACCCTGGTAAAGGTGTCCATGTCATTAAGTCCCATCTGCTGCAGTAGATGTTGCTCCTTCACATGGAGACCAAGGGACGGCCTTTTGCTCCAAGGATGTCTCTGCTCAGTGAACAGCTGGARAGCTTCATCCATGGGAGCAGTCATAGCTGAAAATTAAGCTGTGCCGCCCTCCTCCATGCTTGGGCTCTGACCTGAAGAGCAACCCTCTCCAGGGTGTTGCTCTGGGCCATGGGCAGGGGACCAGCGAGGTTTGCAGGGCTGGCACTCTCTATGCATGACAAGGGGAGGTGGGGATTCCCAGCTGCCTGCCTCCCTCCCGTGGTGGGAGCTGGCTGAACCCAGCTGATGCTTCTTCTTGGCTTTGATGGTCTTTGCCTTTCCCGTGCAGTTTTCAATGTGGGAGAATATCGCCGCGAGGCAGTGAAGCATTACAGCTCCTACGACTTCTTCCGCCCTGACAACGAGGAGGCCATGAAAGTCAGGAGGTAAAAGCGGGTGCTGCGGCTGCCTGGTGCCCAAACGGGTGGTGAAGCCTGAGGCCAGAGTGGGTTTCCCCCTGGGACATGCCAGACGGAAAGACTGGAGCTGAGACCTCCCTGGCCACCCAGCGAGGGCCTGATCGCCGCTGAGGCTTCGCCCGCTCGGTCCTATGGATTTGGCRTGCTCAGCTCACAGTTTTTAGGCAAGCTGAGGACATCGTCCTGCTTGGGAAGGGGGACCGAAAGGAGGGGAGGGGGCGTGGGAAAGGTCTGCGTGCTGGCAGACGCGAGCATCTCAAAGGATATCAGGAACACGCGACTGTCGCCTCTCTTTTGCAGGCAATGTGCCCTAGCTGCCTTGCGAGATGTCAAGCTGTACCTGACYGAGGAGGCTGGCCAGATTGCGGTGAGTTTGGAGAAACCCTTTGCTGTATTTGATTGTAAAGGAATTCCTGGTTCCTGCACAGTTTATGCTACTCCAGCTATGCTACCTGGAGAAAAAGGGGTTGCCTGGGCCTTTTGCACCCTCATCTTGCACTGTTGACATCATGGGTGCATTTTGCTTTAAACCCAAAATTGAAGCTGTGGATCTTGCGTGAGCTCAAAAAAAGTTTTTTTTAATTCCTTTTTTTTTTCATTCAGTGTATCCCCTGTATATACCCCCATATATCAAAATGTTTCCTTCTTTTGAAGCTGAGCATTGTAATCAGCAAATGCTCTAGTGCCTCCCATCCATTCCTCAGGGACTATTTTAGTGTGTCTGTTGGTTATCCCCCCTGTATTTTGGGGCTGGGTTTCAATGGAAGGCACTTTCAAGCCATCACATTTGCCTGCTGGTCTCCCCAGTAACTTCTGAGCCCTCTGGCCCATTTGAGCGAGACGGGATGYTCCCGAGGAGATGCAGTTCCCGTGAGTTCCTTGATGCCCTTAATGAGAGAGAGAACTGTGAATTGTGTGAGCTTGGCTCTTGCAAAATATCTGCTGATCCACTTGGATTTAGGTTGAGGAAGGGATTGGTGGGAAACGCAGCATTCTTAAATGTTAAACCAAATATATGTGTTTCTAAAGGTTTTTGATGCTACCAATACAACACGAGAGAGGMGAGGGATGATCTTAAACTTTGCCAAAGAAAATGGATTCAAGGTTGGTACCATTAGGCTGCCCCTGGTACTGCATAGTTCCCCTTAACATATTGTTGACCTAACTTTTTCTCTGTAACATAATGTCCTCGTGATGCTCCTGTGTAAGAGGGAGTGCGGTTTCCCAGTTGGATTGATCACAGATGTAAAATGCTTCCTTCCTTCCCGGTCTAAAGCCTCAGAGAAGAARGGGGAAGGGAGTGGGGCTGAGGGTGAGCTCTGTGGGTTGAGCCCGGATTGAGTGAGGAGCTGCCTGAATGCTGTAAACCTTGTTTCTGGCCTTCAGGTGGGTTTTACTTTGCTTTGTAGGTGTTCTTCATTGAGTCAGTCTGCAACGATCCCACTGTGGTAGCTACCAATGTTATGGTAAGTGTGGAAACATCTTCTTAAAAAAACTTTTATATAGTGTGGTTTCTATTTATTTATTTATTTCCCTCCCCCTTGGCCTGTACCAGAGCCAGTCAGTTGAGGGGTTAGGAGGTTTTTGTCTTTTTCTGATTTATTTCTCCTGGAATGAGAGAGGAACTCTTATCTCCCTTGACCCAGGGCCAGCYACCTGGATGTAATGAATCCAAAAATTGTCTTAGCCTTTTGCCAGCACTGTCCCATTCTCCTTTTCAAGTTACATGTTGACATGTAACTTAACATTGAGGGGAGAAATGCATTCTCATGAAGTAGGCTTCAGTGACCACAAACTCCCAGTTTTTGGAAGWGATGAGTGTGGTTTGGGGGTTTAAAGCCCATCGGAGAGTAGTCAGACTTAGTGTTGTCAGCCACATAGTGTTTCAAAATGTATTTGGGGTCTGCTTGGAGAAGAACAGCAGCCAAGCTTAGAGGTTTCTCGCCACTAGCTGAAAACTTGACTGGGAAAGCAACATAAAACACTGCTTTGCAGGTTCCTTTGGGAGATGCTGGATCTTTGATCTCCCACCATCAGCAATGCCCCTTTGCCCGGTAGATTTGGCTAGGGCAGAGAGAAGCTAATTAGTCTATTTAGTTATAATTAACTGTAATGGAAGTCCTTTTCTCCACTGGGCTGTGWTCTAGCCTTATTTCCGGTTGTATGTCTGAACTTCGAGTTGTTTTTACACTGTCTAGGAATGCATTGCAAGATCTCCAAAGCCTGTGAGATCATTTTGTTGGGGTTTATTCCTGCCCCACAGGCTCCACCATGGGCACCCAGGGTAGRGGGTGAAATCATGGCATTTGCTCTTGCTGGTAGCTGATGCCCCATGGCAAGCTACCAGCTTACTGTAAGTCTGCATACAAAATCCTCTTCCTGATACTAATAAAATGCTCAGTTTGATATATCTTCCCCCTCCCCCACCCCTTTCTCTAAAACATCCCAAAGCTGGATTTTTGCAAGATCCCTTTCTTTGATAGAAACTAGTGCTTGAAGGGGGAGAGAATGAACTACTAGCCTTTATGTAGGCTTCTGCTTCACAAAGCACTGCAACTGAATGGTGGTAGCATCAGTGCAGAAAATACACAGGCAGAGCTTCATCCAGGAAGATTCTAGATATCTGTATTGCTCGCTTCTAGCATCTTTCACCCCAGTTATCTTGAAGCAAATCATCCACGGAAGGAGGTCAAATGCTGTTATCCTGCTACCTCAGATGGGAAACTGAGGCACCGCCAGGTTGCCCTGTAACTCCTGGGAGCTGTATTTGCTCACAAAGCTGAGGACAAATGTCTTTTCTAAAATCATGYACTTTCCACTCTCTATACCAGAAATGCAATGACTTATACCAGGTCTGCTCATCTTGTGCTTAGCTTTGGGTCTAGTTTGCTTCTTCTCCACCTCACTATAAAYGAGGTGAAGAGGCCCAGGTGACAGCCGAGACTTGGCGTGATTTGAAACCTGATATTTGCGTAGGAGGATTGTTGTGAGCTGCAGACGGGGCGACAGTCTTCTCTGTCCGTTTTGGAAACTTTCCTGACGGCTCCTTTCGGTGTGCTTTCTCCCCTGCTGCAGGAAGTGAAGTTGTCCAGCCCTGATTACCGGGATTGTAATTCGACCGATGCCATGGAGGACTTTATGAAAAGAATCAATTGTTACCAGGCCAGCTACCAGCCACTTGACCCGGATGACTATGATCGGTAAGAAACTTTTGCTGACTTCCAAACAAGCTGACTTTGAAGGCCTTTTGTTTCCCAAGAAAGCAGCAATGAAATATGGAGCTACATTTCACTTCCTATTCAAGCACAGTCACGTATTTGAATAATGTCTGAGCCAAATCTCACTGTAAATTCAGGCTTCTTTCTCTGAGACTTGAAAGCACTATACTGTTTTTCCCAGCCCTATGCCAAGGAGTTGGGCATCCAAATCTTCCCAGGGCCTTCTGGGCCCAGAAATTCTTGTTTTAACTTGTGTGCCCTGTGTGGATGATGCTGCTCCATCCTGGGATGGAACTAACTCCCTACTAGGCTTATTAAATCTCCTTTACTGCTGCAAGAAGTGGCAATTGCACTGATGTTACTTAGCCCTCCATGAACTGCCATTACCTCTTGGCTACCTGTTAAAAACTGTTCACAGAAATCTTTCTAGCTGGGTGATTATATTGACTGAGGTATCTCACAACGTTGTTTTTTGAGGATGGTGTTTCCCGCTTTCTGCTTTTTCCTCTCACATCTCCCTAACTCTTGGTGTGCTTTCCCTAGGGAACTTTCTCTCATCAAAGTCATTGATGTTGGCCGGCGGTTCCTGGTCAACAGGGTTCAGGATCACATCCAGAGCAGGATTGTTTACTACTTAATGAACATCCATGTCCAGCCTCGCACCATTTATCTCTGTCGGCATGGTGAGAGCGAGTTCAACCTCAAGGGGAAGATTGGAGGTGACTCGGGGCTTTCTAACAGGGGCAAAAAGGTAAGGGAGGAYGAACTATTTCCCTATGGCTTGTGGGAGAGATTAGGCTGTAGGAGAGATTTGGCTGCAGGAGATGCAAAGAGCATCTTTGAGGCCATCTACAGTGCTCGGGGGTTGCCTACAGGGCTGGCTAAATTTAGGCTTGAGCCTGGGCTCAGACCAAGATGCTTCAGCTCTTCACATTGACTATGTGCCTGCATGTAGGTGGGGCTGACAAAGGTTGGGCTGCAGACCTCCCCAGGAGAGAAGGGCAGGGGTATCTTCACTGCTTGAGTTTAGATCCAGACATTGGTTCAGATCTAGGATAGGCAGTGTGGGATGCGCTGCAGCCGTGTTGCACGCCCACTGAGGACTACACTACTCTTCAGTAGGGCTAGCCTGCTCAAATGATGCTTTCAGATTGCTCACAAATCAGTTCTTCAAGAAGATGGGCAAGGGAGCTGCTCCAGGAAAACTGAATAATTATTTTGACTTCCCGTACCATTTTGAAGCCCAAATAGAGTGACAAAGATGAAGTTATCTGAGATATGACTATTATCAAAAACTACAGGATAAATCAGATTAGCTCTGTTTATGACAAAGCTATGACTACAAGAGGTCTAGGATCTTCCATAAGAGTCAGCATAAGAGTCCAAGTTGTGGTGCTATTTCTTGATCCTGGTGCAGCTGCTTCATGGCTTGAGGTGATGACCTTGTCCTCTGCCATTCTCYRRTCTCCTACCCTGGCAGTCATTCCTYATGAGCTTTTAGCTGTTATGGAGATCTACTTTTACTGGCTGACCAGGGCCTCATCACAACTTTCATGGACACTTAGCCCTCGCTTTTCATCCCTCTGCTTTCCATGATCTTCAAAACTGCCTCAATTTACTTTAATTAGTAAGTTAGGCTCATGCAAGCAGTGCATTCTTTGTTGAATGGTCAGATTCTCATCAGTCTATTACCTGGTCGAACAAGCTGACAAGCATTACTCCAGTACATCTGGAAAAACTGTCTCCCGCTGCTTCTGGGAAATGCAGCAGTAGGACATGTCRCAAAACCAAGGAATCTATCTCTGACCCAATCAACCAGAATTTGTCCTGAATTCAGCTGATTTTAGTATAATGCAAACACTTTAATCCCAATTGACAGGCAACAGTGAGATGATGTATGTGGCCCTTGARGATCCATGTGTATGATGCCACTATGCACCTCACAGCATGAAGCCAATACATCTGGCTTCAAAAGTGTAAGAGGAGCTGGAGAAGGAAACGCTTATTAGGAAGGAGGGAGGAAGGCTCTGTGGGAAGTTGTGGTTTAGGAATCAACCTCTTCTTCGTGTCCCACAGTTTGCATTGGCACTGAACAAGTTTGTTGAGGAGCAGAACCTAAAGGATCTCAAAATCTGGACCAGCCAACTAAAGAGGACAATACAAACGGCAGAAGCTCTCCAGCTGCCTTACGAGCAGTGGAAGGCACTCAATGAAATAGACGCTGTAAGCAACCTTGATTGTAATAGGAACAGCCAGATCATGCTGATTGGGGGTTGGTAGAAGGGGTGATAGCACTGGTCTTTTCATTTTTGCCTAAATCTCTTACTTGGGGAGAGTTTAAGGAAAGGGGAAGAGAACACTTTCTTCTCTAGTATSTGCAATTTGGCTTCTTGTCTTAGCTCTACCTTATACAGATACTCTTAAGATGTTGGTTATGATTTCTGCTTGGTACTGCTATRTTGCTGAGTACTGAGGGGGTTAAAGGCAGTTTGTTTGGGAGAAGGGTTGAATGCTGGGTGGATCGGCACCAGTTGATCTGAACGCGATCAGTAACCTCATGGATGTCCTATCCTGGCAGGGTGTATGTGAAGAAATGACATATGAAGAGATCAAGGAGCAGTATCTGGAGGAATTTGTTTTACGTGATCAGGATAAATACTATTACCGCTATCCTTCTGGGGAGGTAAGTCTGAAAGGAGACCCTTGGAAATGTAACTTTGACTTAAAAACCAGCATTTTTGTTTTCACATTGTTCTATACATTCAGATTAGGGCAGTAGAGGAGAAACAGGTGCTTTCAGAAACCAGAGTCCAGAAGGGTCAGGGCTCTCATTTGCCTTCTGCTTTCAGCTCATGTAAGATCATGGTAGGGAAAGATCTCATTAAAGAACGTATCATTTAACAAACTGTCCCACTTACTTCATAGAAAATTTGTTGGGGCGTTTGGAGGTTTCTGGTGCATTCCACGTGCTGTGTTGCTTTAGAGAAGTGATTTCTAGACCTGCTGTCTGTGTCATTTGCTGAGGGTTAATGGATCCATTTGTTCCTGACATGAGGATCATGATTTGCCTTTGAGGTGTGAATCAATGAGGTGTTAATTGGTGTCAGTTCTGGATGATATCTTAGGTTGTACTATGCTTTTAATCCCTGAATTAAAAGCTATGTATATAGATATTTGAGAAAAATTAATGTTTGGAGACATCCTAGTGACAGTAGGCCCAGCAGGAGAAAGTCTGAGGACGTCTAATGCTGACTCTGGACATCTATGGTTTCTTTTGGATACCTATCTTGGTTCTTCATGAATTTAGCCCTTTAAAATGCTTTATCTCCAGAATGCTTCAGACCTTTCAGAACTTATAAACCTGTCAGATTTCAAGGCCATGGAGAGAGAATGTCTGAAGCCTTGATGTAGCTATTGCCTACCTTAATAGACTCTTTGCAACTGTGGTTCAGACATGAAGAGCTTCTTTATCCCTTGGCTATAAGAAATAGCTACATTCCAGAATGGTCCAAAATTGAGGCTTTGAATTTTGTTCATTTTTAGCAATAATTACATTGGTTTAGGTAGAAGCATAAATTTGATGGACAAGGACAATGACCATTTCTTGTAAGGTCCTCATTTTCCTGATGTCCATCTCCCTGCCCTTTTCTCTCAGTCTTACCAAGATCTAGTGCAGCGTCTAGAGCCAGTCATCATGGAGCTGGAGAGACAAGAGAATGTCCTTGTGATCTGTCACCAGGCTGTTATGCGCTGTCTCCTGGCTTACTTCCTCGACAAGAGTGCAGGTGAGCTCCCTTTACCCACCAATGAGAACATTCTCCTGCCTGGGTAGGTGATACGGCTTGGAGGAGATGAGATGTGTGCATGTCTGTGCAGGGTCTGGAGTGTGCATCTCTTCGTACAGGGTAGCCACAGGTGCTGAGGAGCAAGGTGTTTGAGTCACCTGTTGGAGAGGGCGTAGGATAACCTATCTGCTTTGCTTTCTCTGCAGATGAAATGCCCTACCTGAAATGTCCCCTTCACACAGTGTTGAAGCTGACTCCGGTAGCCTATGGTGAGTGGCATTTCTCCTTGACATGTTGAGGTACTTGACTTGCACTTCATATCTGAATCCAGGCTGCCTCTGGGAGATGGTCAGATATCTGGTTTTGAGCATCTCATAGCATCTGGTGACTGCTGAGTTGTTGATGCCCTCTCTGTCTCCGTATGTTCCCTTCTGCAGGCTGCCGGGTGGAATCCATCTTTCTGAATGTTGAAGCAGTGAACACCCATAGGGAACGGTCAGAGGTGAGTGTTGCTTTTCCTCAAAGCCATACTTTGGTCTACCTTCTTTCTCCTATGGTCACACAGCAGCAAGGACTCTGGGGGGTGGCCATGGCGAGAACTGCTTAGCTAGAGGCTCAAAAGTGCCACTGGAGAACTGGAGCATCAGATGGGTTCTTGCCCATCTGCGGTTCCCTTGCAAAGGGAAAGAGGACTGTTGCATGTGCCTGCTTGCTGGTACGTTTGCCCAGATTAAAGCTGGCCTATATCCCATGGAAAGGTCCTTCTTGGTCTTTGTATTTTGCCTGTACAGTCATTCATTCTTCTGAGTGAGATTGGAGCCATGGATGAAGAAGGTGACTTCTCCAAGCTCTCCCAGTAGATTAGCAGTGTTCAGGGCCAGCAGTTTGCTGAGCTATTTCTGCCTTCTTGTTTTTTTTCGCTCACCCATGGTTTTGCATGGTTGCCGCAGGGGTAGRTATGCTGGGCCAGTAGATGCTGGTGGAAGGAGATCCCTTGTGCTTGCATGGTGCAGAGGAAGGGGATGAAACGCCCTGTAACACAGAGTCAATGCACTTTGTGTGACTACCACAGGGTCTGAGGCCAGAGCAGGGGAACACCTGTGTGGTGGTTGGGCTGGGAGGACACAGCACTGCTGCAGGAAGGAGTGTTGGGAGCAGAGGAAGGCACCTGGCTCCAGAGGCCACACTGGGGGGGCTGGTGTCCCTTGGGCCAAGATGCAGCAGGGATGAGGTGCTGTGCCCTTTTGGTTTGTGTGCGGTATTGACATGTGCCCAGCTGGTGGGTGGTGGATGGTCAGACCTGTCCCCTTTTGGGGCAACTTCTTTTCTTTGCTTGCTGACCTCAGCAGGCAGTAGCATCTCAGCTGCCTCTCTTTCCCTGTGGAGGAAGCCAATCCTTCCTCCTGGCATCTGGGCCTTGGACTACTTCCAAGAGACCCATGCGGTGCAGTTAGGATGGAGCTTTGATTCCTCTGCTTGGCTTTGAAGGCACTGCTCCTCCATCCCCCATCGCTTGAATTCAAGATTCTTGTGGTACCAATCCTCACTGGCTACTCGGTCTGATTTCCTGAGTCCTTCTTGCTAGCCCAGGCTGGCTCATCTTTCCTATTCTTGCTTTCACACCTCTCCCTGAGTCAGAGAGAACAGCTTGGAGGAGGAGACTGATGGGCACATCTTGCTCTAGTGTCTCTGTCGTGCTCAGGTCATGGCCTTTTACCACTATTATGTTTTTTTAATAAAGTATATTTAATTTTTTTGTGGGCATAGGCTCAGGAGAGGAGAAAATTCATCTCATTTGGAGTGCAGGGCCTTATTTTCCCCTCCCCTTCTTGGGAAATCACGCTGTGTTCTTGAACTTTTTCATCAAATTTTTTTTGGGGGTATCCAAAGCCTTTCAATGCATCCAAGTTGCCCTTTGCATGTCAACAGCGATTGTGGGGGGAAAAGTAGAGGCTGCTTTAAAAAGAAAACAACCAAAAAGAAAAAAAAAACACCTGCTTCTTTAACTGTCGCCTTCTTCCCTTTTCTTTATTTTTTATTTATTTATTTATTTTTCTTTGTCTCACTCTAATTTAGGAAGCAAAGAAGGGACCTAACCCGCTCATGAGACGTAATAGCGTTACCCCTCTAGCAAGCCCAGAGCCCACCAAAAAACCTCGCATCAACAGCTTTGAGGAGCATGTGGCTGTTTCTTCCGCCCTGCCAGGCTGTGTTCCTCAGGAAGTGCCCTCGCAGCTGCCGGGACAAGTTAGTTGAACTCTTTTTGTTGTTGTTCTTGTCGTTTATTGTTTGTCGTCTTCCTTCTGTCGCTCCTGAATCTGGGGAACGGCTCTCACTTTGTCTCCATCTGTGCTGCTGTTTGAGATGTATTAATCATCCCATGGCTGCTGTCCCCCCACACTGGGTTGGCTTCAGGAGCACCCAGTGAATTTTGATTTGGAGAACATCACAAAGCCCCAAAGATCTGGGCTGAATCAACTACATTATCTAAAAGGGTGCCTCTGCATCCCCCATCTGACCTCTGGGGTGTCAGTCCCTGAGGAACTGCTCCTGGGAGCAGACGAGACCAAAAGATTTGCCCTGGCTCTGCTCAGCCCCCRGTGTAGTCCTAGGTATCACAATAAAGCAGATGTTCTTGTGCTTCCCTCACGGAGCCACCAGGGCCCATCTTTGCCTGCAGATCTCTGCTCCTTCCTGGAGCACTAGGCAAAATGAACCAAAAATGAGCAACAGCAGTCTTTGATAGTGCTGGGCATGGGGAGCCCTGTCACCTCCTGTGGCCCTGGGTGCAGCTGCTGTGGTACCTGCCTTTTAGGCCGAATGGATTTGACTAACTCTAGGTTGGCCACCCAGCCTGGTGGGAGCCAGCTGCTCCTTGCAGGATCTGCCTGTATGTCCTCTCCTCTTCTGACCATTTTTGAAGAGTTGTGGCCCAAACCTTGCTTGATGCCCATTTCTCCAGGAACAAAGCACCCTTCCCTCTCCTGGCTGAGGAGCTGGGATGACACCTCTAAAGGCCTTCTGAGCAGCTCTAGGTGTATAGGAATGCTGTCGCCATGCTGCCCTTCCCACTAGCTGCTTTTTGGATCTTCCTGTCTCGCCTGTCAATTCTTCAAGTGCCCTGTTGTCYGTGTTGTCTGGTGTCCTCTTGCCCCTTCCTTGGCCAGGCCCCTGTGGAGGTTAGGAAGGATGCTGCATTCCTTAGAGCTCCTCCAACCTGTGTTGAGCATTGCCTGCTCTGCTTGGTGGCAGTCTTGCATTAACATTTCCATCCTGGTTAGTTCTAAAYGGGGCAGCTTGTTTGTGTCTCGGCTTTGGGAGGCTCTGCTTGGGCTGGTGGAGTCTTCTAACTAACCCTCCACTGGCTTAGGTTTTGGAAACGCGCTCTGCTCAGGTGCCCCTTGTGGACATCAAATGTCCTTTGCCCTTCTTGCGCTGCATTACTGACACCTCTCTTTCCATTCTCTCTGTCTCTTTACAGCCTTTACTAGGGAAGGCATGCCTGTAAGTACCTTCTTGCATCTTATCCCCCTCCCATCCACTTTCTATATCTCTTGCCATTCCACTGATCATTTTGTTGTTGCTGTGAAACTGAGCTGGGGCATGGTTTTTGAGTTAATATGTCTGTGTGTGAGTGGAATTTGGATATGCGTTAGGAAAGGTGAAGATGAGACTATGGATGCTGTTTTATCCGACCTGTATTCTGGCTTGATTAAAACATCCTGGTTGTGTTGGGAAATCARGCAAGTTGTCACCTGCCCTCTACTGACACTGTCTAAATTTCCTACCTTCTTCCTTGTCAGGCAGTGCCTGGGAGATGCTAGTGGATTTTCATTGAGCTATTTCCTCTGCACAGCACTTTAATGTAGGTGATGGATCCAGGTTGTCTGTCTTTCCGGTGGGCTCCTGGTTGCATATAACCCTTTTATTTGCTTTTATTTCAGTGCCTGGTAGGGTTTCATTGCCTGCGTGGGAGCAGGAGCATGTTTTTAGAGTTGGGCTGACCCTGAGTCCTTACACCTGTAGTTTCCCCAAACTGGATTTGGGGAATAGTCTGAGGTGGCTTGGGCAGACTGGACAAAATGACATTGTGCTCCTGTAGCTCTAGCCAGGAGGCAAGAAGCCTTGAGCATTTAATGCACAAGTTAGGAACAGTCAAGGCTTCAGCAGCTTGGATCAGTGCTGATAAATCCTTGGGAAGTAGGAACAGGACAACTGGTTAAAGGTGGAGCTGTCTGACTTTGTTTGTGCTACATCATTGAGTTGAGAGCAGCAGTGCTTGGAAGCTGTGCTCAAATGTCTTCTCAAAGGCCACAGTGTGGTATGTGTGGGTGTTCTATTTTTTTTTTCTTCCCCTCCCCTCTTTCTTTTCCTGGTTTGGTGACAGACTATGAAGGAAGCTAATAGGCACTGGCTGGTTGTCAGCAGTGTGCTGGGGTTGAGCTGAGGATGGGGCAGTGTGTCGGGGCCAGTTTGCCTTCCCTAGACTGCTTTGCAGCAGCCTATGTGCATGCCTATCCTGTTTCATTTTGTGGGCTGAAGTGGGGGAGATTTGCTGTTAACCAGCTGGGTCAGAATTCAATACTGCTTGCACGTAACAGCTGATGAACCTCACATTTCTTCCCTTTTAGAGTAAATCCTTTGGGGAAAAGGGAGGTTAGAAATATCAGACTTAGCTTTGCTCACAGATACATTGGGGAAATGCAACCTGCTGCTACCTGGTGAATGCAGAGGTTGAGCTGCTCAGCATRGCATGCACGCCTGCTCTCCTCCCCATGCTGCTCATAGGTGCCAAAACTCATGATGAAGTGTTTGGTCGTCTTGGGTTGCCTTGAAGGTATTTTTGTCTTTATCCATCCCTACCTCCACCTTTTTTCCTGTCTGTGCTGTAATAAAAAGCACTGTGTGCCTCAGTACTTTCTGGGGCACCAAAAGTGCACTCTCTGTTGTTGATTTTGCAGCCTTTGGGAGGTACTTGTGTGATGGTTTGGTAGCAAAGAGCTCTGCCGGACCAGGCGATGATGGCTATGTATCCCAGGTGTAGGCCTGGAGGAGCGAGTTAAAATCTCCAGCTGCTGGGGGCCTGCTTCAACCCACCTAGTGCTGGATTTAGAGACTGCTTTTGAGGGAGCCAAGAGGAGGATCCCTTAAACCAAAGAGGGTTTAGGGAGGTACAAGTTACCTCCCTTCCTGATTTGCATCTACGGYAGTGTGAAAGCTGCGCTGACATCCACAGTTCCTCTGCATTGGCTTTGCTGGCGGCGAGGGTCCTGGTGCGAACACGGCTGGTGTGGCACAAGCCCCCTGTCCCCACCTGTGGGCTGCCACAGGGCCAGTGAAACCCCTGYAGAGCCTGGGAACACCTGAAAGTCCTCCTGGCTGTGGGCTCAAGCCCTTGGGGAGCTGATGGCCGAGCACAGCTGGGCCACGGGATTGACCAGCGAGATGGTTTCTTGTCCTTGTGCTTGGTCTGCGATCCAAGGCGTGCTTTTTAACAACGGTCCAATTTACAGTTTCTCCTCCTCCTCCCCTTCCCTTTTTCTCCCCTTCACTTTTCATGCTTAAAGACGGCCCGTTTGTCATTTTCTCAAAGTTTTCTCTTTACTAATATTTCCAAGGTAAATGGTTGTGGTGCATGTGGCTTTCCTAACCCTGTCGCTGTAGATAACACAGAGCAGTTCAGCCCTCTGCCTCGTAGCTTGTGTTGTGGGTCCAGCTGCAATTCCTCTTGCTTGTAAGAGGCAATTTAGGTAGCTTTTAAAAAAGTGTGTGTGTGTGTATATATATGAATATATATAGTGTTGAGAAACCTTCCTAACCCTTTCCTGCCTCTTTTTCAACCCCCTCTTTCCTGTAGCTTTGTGAATCAGAAAATATCCCTGTTGCAATGACTCCTTGGCCTTCTCCTCTAATGGATGCTCCCCTTCTGACCACTGCTCTCTGTGGTGGTGCTGGCTTGCTTTTTAGCTTGTTGTCTCTGTTTTTTGTGGTCTTCAAGGCTTGCAGCTTTGCCATGCATTAGCGAATGTCCTGTGTGGGTGCCCTAATGCCTGTAGTGGAGGGGTGCTGGGGGTCTCTGCAGCGGGTGGGTTTTTTTTTTTTTATACAGCTGTAGGTGCAGGGCATCAAAGGATGTCATTGGGGCGTGGTCAAGGGTGGGCAGATGGTGACTTCTTTTCCCAGCATAACTGGGGGCCTTGACTTTTAGCTCAGGTTTTTGGAGTTTGGGATGTGCCAAATCCATGCCTGGCAGTTAAACTCAGGCGGTGCACAGGGGGCCAACAGAGGAGGTGGTCAAACTCCCTCGTCTTTCTCCTCCAGTGGATGATGTCCTCTCCCTCCATGGTGGATGCTTTGTAGTGCCCTGTGTTGTGGCTTTCTGTCTCCCGCCCCCACACTTCTTTTTTTGCATGCGGAAAGACGTGGCCGCGTCCCCAGCCGAGCTGGGGGGTGTCCGTGTTGCCACGTGCAATGTCCAACCCGTCTCCTCTTGTCTCCTTTGCAGAACATGAACAACTCTCAGAAGCCGTCGTGACTCGGTCGGCGCGGTCCTGAGCCCACCAGCGACGCCGGCTCCTATCCCATCGTCATTTCTGCAGCTTGCTTGTAATCCGCTCTCCTCGGCCTGCGGCTGCTTCCACCCCCGAACCTGTTCACCTGCGAGCCGCTCCATCGAGCAGGGACACCACCGAGCAACTGGGAGGAGGAGGAGGAGGAGCCCCTGGGGCAAAGGTGGTTTCACCACCCCGAATCCGGAGGCTGCGGCTCTGTGCCGCTYTCCTCTCCGGCGCGCTGGTCTGTCGTAGCAAGCTGTAAAGTGCTTCTCGTGCACGGGAGGTTTCCAGATTTAATTTTCATGCGTAGGCAATTTTTTTTTAATCTACTTTTGTATAGATGATTGGTACTGATCCATCTTGTGGTGGAGTGTATATACATGAATGATATGGGGTTAGCAGAGAGATGGGGTTGGGGGGGACAAAGGGGCTTTTAATTTTTTTTCTATTATTATTATTATTATTATTGTTATTACTACTACTACTGGTGGTATTATTATTTTTTCATGAAGGCCCCTAACGCACTGTGCTGCTGTCCTTCATGCTGCAGCCTGTCACATGCACACGTCTGGTCTCACCGAGCACGCGAGATGCACGCAAAGAGGGCAACAGGCCATTGCATGAAGTCCTTCAAGGCAAAAACTGCTACTTTTAACCAAAAAAAAAGAGGTGGGGGGGAAAGGAGGTTTGGAGGTGGTTTGGACCCCAGTGTCTTTGCAGGACACGCTAAGCTGGCTGTGTTCTGCAGATGTGCAAGTCTCTTGGAGGCGACCAGAGGTCTTGCTAGGGTGCAGAAGTTCATGTGTGGCTGGAAAACGCCACAGTGAGATACACTTATCAATGGCTTTTTGGCTTTACGATGTACGCTCGCGCACGCGTGTATATGAGTACATGTAGAAAGCGCTTAGTTTTTGCACTTTATTTGTGGCAGGAGCATAACTATTTCATTTTCTTCTGTTTTGTTTCTCCCCCCCCCAAGTCTTGTCCTTTGAACGGGGGAGCCTGGCCACCGCCTCTTATTTGGGGCTGGGAAGCTGAGCCGCCAGGTTGCAGCGGCGCGCGGGGCRAGCTGCCGAGCGTCGTCGGGGTTAGCTACCGCGATAACCCGCTCCCGGGGGGGGGAGCTTTCCTTTCCTTTCCTTTCCCCATGGTCTATCCCAGGCCACAAGACATGAAGTTAAAAATGCCAATCAACCACTACCGTTTTGTGCAAAAGTCTGTGGACACTGATTTTTGTTTTTTATTTTTTTTTCCTTTTTAGGGCTTTTTCTTTCCCCCCTTCTCCTTTTCCGAAAAGGGGAACCACAGTGCCTCCTGTACAGATGAAAAAAATGACTTTTTTTTTTTCTGCTTTTCCTTTCTTTCCTCATAGCTGCCTTAAAGGCAGGCTCCTCTGGGTGTGCTGTGTGCATTTAGTGCATTTAACACCTACCCTTTTGCTTCCTCCCCTCCCCTGAATTTAAGATGAGCTCGTTTTGGGAGGACGAGTCCCTTGCTTCCCCAGCCCGTTTCCTGGGGAGTTCCCTCTWTCTCCTCCTGCCACGAAAAGATAAGGTGGCAAATACGAGCATGTGACGTCCGGCTGCCCCATGTTTGATCCTGTAAACATGTAATTCTGCAGACTTTTTTTTTGCGTGTATTTGTGTGTGTGTATATACACGTTTTATATATACCTATATATAAATATATATATATATATATATAAATATCAACCACCACCAACAAAAAAACCCTAATGACCTGAAATGTCTTCCCCTCTCCCCCAGGGAAGGGGTGAGGGGGGAAAGGCAAATTTGTAATCTTTTGGTTCTTCAAACAAGAAGGAAATTGGGCTCTGAGCGGTGAAACAGTGCCCTCGTGCTGTGGGGCAGTGGGGGGCACTGGGCCAGCTGGGCTGCTCTCCTGCTGCCTGGGAAACTCGCTGCCAGYCGGATTTCGGGTAAACAGAGCCAAGGAGCGGGCAGTGATGCCACAGCCGAGGCGGGTGGTGAGAGGGGACTTGTTGAACCACACCAATGATTTTTTTTTTGTTTTTTTTTTCTTGTTCTATTTTCCTTTGTGATACTTGAATTTATTTTTTTATGATTTTTTTTTGATAGCAAAGCGCTGTTTATTTATTTAATGTATATT
>NW_028185038.1:16420627-16424095 GCF_003343005.1 Rhea americana | reverse complement strand
GTTAACTGTCCTGTATATATGTCTGGAATAACTGCCTGATATAAAGCTGTGCCAGCTTAAAAACAGGGTATGCCTTTCAGAAATTTGTATATTTTGCAGTTGCTGGACCAATAAAATCTCCTGTTGAAATACAGATGTGACCTGACTCTTCCCTTGCTGTTGGGAATCATGCTCYCTGGGATCCAGTGGGACAGTCCAGGGGGTTACAGCAATTTTTACACCAGGAGCACAGCATACAACAATGCAGAATTAGATTTATAACAGGAGAAATTTGTTAGCTAGACCCTGGTCCCTTTCTGAATGATGGGGACAAGAGGCTGTAGATCACCCTTAAAAGAGAGAATTAGCATTGCCATAGCTTTTTAGCAACACTTGTGGATTTAGTGGATGGACCRGGGTATTTGAGGCTCGAGTGCTGGAAACTTCTTGGGCAAAGCTCTATGCTGTGACAGGCCACCTACCATGGCAGTGGTGACTGGTCACCTAACCTCTGGTGTCTGTGATGTAGGGATATGGCTAAGCCTAAATAATTGGCTTCAGTTATGGTCAATGAAGAGCTCACTAGTGGTGTTTAAGGCTGTGATTCATCAGACCACCTGTAGACACCTACTTAGGGCAAGCTGAATACACCCCAAACTATGGACTAGGTCATCGAGGAGTATAAGGGAAGCCCTAGGTGATGGCCTCGTATGCATCCTGGCTAAACCTTCATCAAGGCTGTGAGCTGGCCAGGACTCGCTAGCTCTTCAAACTTGGTATAGTTCTTGCAATCACAAACTTGCTTAAAATACTTTGGTGTTAAATGAAGCAGAAGGGCTGTGCCAGAGCTGTCTGCTGAGATCATGATTGTCTTTTCTTTACCTCGAAGGTGGGAAAATGGTAGATGCATCTCTGAAAGGAAGTTGTCAAATTTGCTGTGTAGAGTGTGTGTTCTTTTCTTTTTTTTCTCCCCCCCTTTCTCTCTTCTCTCTTCTGGCTCCAGAGAAAATAGTGGGGGAGAAGTTGGGGAAGGTGTAATTTGGACATGGCAGTCTGGTTCGAGCCACCAGCAGGCTCTCTTGGGTTGATGCTCCCCATGTGGTCGGCGGCTCATCCCCTTCAGGCAGTTTGGCCTCTGAAAGCTGGCTAGGACTAAAAATTGGGGGGAAAAGATCAATATAGCTCTAGACTGCTGCATATTCAGGCTCAGCTCAAGCTGGCTTCTGATAGCTGATGAAAGACAGCCCCTGCTCAGACCCACTCTGACCTCCTCTTGGATTTTGGAGTAGATCAATTTTGACTTGGGGATGAGGCTTGCTGTGACACAGCTGGGATTCACGTGGGACAGCCAATATCTTTGGTCTCCTCTCACCCAGTTCCCCTGCCTGATAGGACCCCTCTCTTTGCTTTTTTTCCTGGTGGAGCTACCTGCAAGAATTGTACTTTTTTCCTGGGTGCACGCTCAGATGTGCAAGGCTGGGCATCCTTGCAAGAGTCCCTCCAAGAAAAGCCACAAAATGACAGCTCCAGAGCTTTTTTTTTTTTTTTGCATCTCTTGCACCAGCTGTAAACCTGACTGGTTCCTTGATCCAAGCTGAGACAGGTCCTAGAGATGAAATAGGCCTTCCCTCATTTGGAGGGTGGAGTGTGTCCTTGCACTTGCCCTGCTATGAGGCCTGAAGCCTTTGGGCAAGGACATCAGAGCCTTTTGCACCGTGCCTGACWGCTCTCCCAAAGGGCTGATTTTCCCCCTAGCCACAACACGAGCACGTGCCGCTCCTCCTGCGAGCAGAAGCTGTTCAGAAAATATTGATAACATTGGCCTTGCTGGAGCAGGGGGAGCCCAAGAAAAGCCACATTCACAGCAGCCAGGGAGCTTTCAAGGCCTCTCCAGAGGAAAATGTTGTCTCCAAAAAGCCGCTGCTGCTATTTCAGGGTGTGTGACGGGGCCTGTGATGGGCTGCGCATGGGAGATCACTTTGCACGAGCATGAGCACAGTCGGAAGGGCAGCAGTGCTCTGTTTCTCACCAGCAGGCCGGTGATGAAGGCTGAGTTGCAAGGCTGGATGAGCTGAGCGTGGCTGTCGTTAGTGCCAGGAGGGCTCTGCCGCCCTTTGCTGGAACAAGGATGCAATGCAAAACACTATTTTATAGTTGTAGATGACATCCAGCTGCCTAGCAGGAGGGGTCACTTGGCAAAACAGCATCCCAGACAGCATCCTGCATGAATTCTGATATGTCAGAGGGCTGCGTTGCTGTTCAGAAGGACCTGGACAGGCTGGAGAGATGGGCAGAGAACGTCACGAAGTTCAACAAAGGGAATGCAGGGTCCTGGCCCTAGGGAGGAATAACCCCACGCACCAGTACATGCTGGGGACTGATCTGCTGGAAAGCAGCTCTGYGGAGAATGACCTGGGTGTCCTGGTGGACAAATTGACCATGAGCCAACAACATGCCCTTGTGGCCAAGAAGGCCAAAGGTATCCTGGAGTGCATCAGGAAGGGTATTGCCAGCAGGTCAAGGGAAGTGATTCTCCCCCTCTACTCTATCATGGCGAGGCCTCATCTGGGGTACTGTGTCCAGTTCTGGGCTCCCCAGTACAAGAGAGACATGAATCTACTGGAGGGAATTCAGTGTAAGGCTATGTTAGAGATTAGGGAACTGGAGCATCTSCCCTYKSAGGAACGGCTGTGAGAGCTGGGCCTGTTTAGTCTGGAGAAGAGAAGACTGAGGGGGGATCTGATCAATGTGTACAAGTACCTGAAGGGAGGGTGTCAAGGGGACAGGGACAAACTYTTTTCARTGGTGCCCAGTGATAGGACAAGAGGCAATGGGCACAAACTGAGACACAGGAAACTCCATCTGAACATGAGRAAAACTTCTTTCCTGTGAAGGCAGCTGAGCACTGGAACAGGTTGCCCAGAGAGGCTGTGGCGTCTCCTTCTCTGAAGACATTCAAAAGCTATCTGGASAGGGTCTAGTGCAACGTGCTCTAGGTCACCCTACTTCAGCAGGGGGATTGGACTAGATGATCTCCAGAGGTCTCTTCTAACCTCAGCCCTTCTGGGACTCTGTGAGTTATCAGCCAGTGGCTGCTGCATCCCATGGGCCCACCTTTGGTTGGGCTGATTTTCCTCAAGCAGCCCTYGCGTAGGGTCGGAGCAGATTTGAGTTTTCTCTCTCTTCCTGTTTTCTAGGAGCGGGCTCACCCAGCATCCAGGTCCATGAGAACCTGCCAGCAGGAGGGAGGAGGGTGARGACATCAGCCCCGGATTCGCGTGCTGCCATGCCTGGGGGCACCACACCGGCCCCCCGGGCGCATGCACATGCCCCCGGAGAAGCGCTCCCGCCCATTCGGCTCAAACAGCGCGGAAATAGCACGGAAAGCTTTGCTCAGCCTTGGCACGCACAGCCCAGGAGAGCAGCGGGAATTCAGGCTTGTGTTCACCCAGTTTCCATCCTATTTCCTTTTTTTTTTTTTTTTTTCCT
>NW_028185038.1:16324998-16420419 GCF_003343005.1 Rhea americana | reverse complement strand
AAAAAAAAAAAAAAAGTCACGCTGACTGACTCAGCTCTGATTGATGGCTCAGGAATGCGTCTGATACGTGTGAGGGATTAAATAAACTGTGGGCAAACCTTTACAATGCTACATGTTGTATGAAGTGTAGCCGGCACCAGGCTCACCTGCCCGCCGGCTGGGGAGTGACTGGCATCACGTCATGGGATTTGAGGTTTTTTTTTTCCCTCACCCCRAAAGAAGAAAATTAAAAAGAAATAGGTATTGTGGTGCTGCTTTGCAAGGGGGTGGAGGGACTGATTTATGCCCTAGAGACCTAATGAGAATTATTTAGATTTGCGTTAGATTTGCAACAGTCCCTGGTGTCTAAATCCATTCATGCACTCTCTCCACACCAAACACATCCTGGCTGTGGCTATATTTCTACCAAAATATAGAAAATATGTTTTGATTCAGCTCGGGGGCAAGAGACGCCCCGAGGTGGCGGGAGCAGGAGGAAGTTGGATGAAAGGGTTAAAGCAGAGCTGTGCTGCAGCAGGATGCTCACAGGTGCCCATCCTGGCCACATGCACCTTGACTTCYCACTATGTGATGTCCTACTAGGAGCAGCTGAGAAAAACTACCATGTCACRGCTCTCCTGTTTCCCTAAACTCCCATATGGAGTGTATTTTGAAAAATACTGTATATTTTGTCAAATAAAAAAGGACACATCAGAAAGCAAAAAAAAGGGGGATGGGTAGTAGCCGTGAGACCAACACCAGTATCTAGTTCACATTCAGACCTGCTCATACCCTTCTGTGCCCCATGCATTAATACCGCTGGAGCGATGTCTCCCTGCAGCCCCCGCATCGTCCTCACGAGCGCTGCAGAACATCCTTCTCCGAGGAGAGAGTCTCAGTCCTGCTCCTCCCCGCTGCGTGTAGCAACGAGGYACAGATCGGCCGTGCCGCCTGCAAACACGCCTGCCTTTGAGCTGTCGCTTGGAAATAGCTATCCAGTGACAGATACTTTGTGACAACCCCTTGCAGCTTCCTGAATATATGCATGGATTTTTTTTTTCTTCCAGATCACGGGTTGCTTGAGAAATCAGACTGTGTCATTTCCCCAGCCACGTGCTTTTGCTTTCGAATCTCTGTCCTCTTGAGCTGTGACCTGTTCACCATGGAGGACCTGCCTCCTCTTTCCAGACCTGTTGTTCTCCACACAGGATGACACAGGCAAGATCTTAAAAGTTGGATTAATCCTTCTGGGAGGAAATAGTTAGGAAGCTCAGCAATACTGGATGCTCTGTGCTGGCCTGGAGTGGTCCCAGTGGAGGGATTGGTCCCTGCTGCCACYGGGGCCAGGCTCTCTGCCCTGAGACACCCTTGTAGAAATGTACACTAGCACTGCACACTCAGAAGAGCAGGAGCATCCTGGAGAAACTGAGGCACAGCAGCYCCAGCTTCTGGCTAGGGAGCCCGCAGGGAGCCAGGACGCCAGGTCTGTACTGAATCACACCCCCTTGCCCTTCTCCAGCCTTAGCACACAAAATAATTTGATGTTTGCTTTCTGCATGAAGTCATCTACATGGGAGATTTCTACAAGACARGGCTAGACCTAAAAGATAGCAGGTTTAGCAGGAAATTAATCTAAAAAGGAGCACGTCCACACTTCAGGGAAACAAAGCATCCGTATGCAAGAGCTGCTTGTGCTTTAAGATAAAATAGCTGAGAGAAGACAGCAGGTGGGTGCATAGCGGCTCACTTTTGTTGTAGGCTCTCTGCCGGCTGCCAGYGATGGGAGATGCACCTGCAAAGGGTGTTGCGCCTGCGTGCTGCTCGACACCTGCCCACGTGTGGGCTGAGCCCTTCTACCAGTCGCCTGGCTCTGCAAGATCATCGCTGCCTCCTGCAGTAGCTGTTCTTCCCTCTCTGAGCGCATTTCCCTGCCTAACGTGCCCAAGGYATATCTGCTCCCACAGAGGCAAATGAGGCTTTCTGGCCTGGCTTTCCTAGAAAGAGCAGGCTGCTGCTGTCCCTGCTGGACTGTAGTGACCGTGAGCCATGGGGACATCTCCATCTCACGTTCCCTGAACCATGCAATGTCCTGCCAGTAGGCCAAGCTGATGCTGAACATACTGGACCYTTTTATCTGGAGTATTTCTGCTCCACCTGAAACATATGGTCACTGAGAGCATGTGGACATCTCTTGAGGTGGTTACTCAGGGCTTTCAGCCAGGAGGAAGAACACCTGGAGCTTCGTCTTTGTTTTCCAGAGCCAGGACAAGCTGCAATGAGGCTTGCTCCTGCAGTCCTGCCAGCATGTGGTTTTGGGGTATTATTTCTTCCAAAAAAAAATGGCTTTTACAGTTCTTGCCTGCCTTTGGCCACTTTTCCGTACCTGCGGGCTCCCCTGCTTTGGTTGTGCTCAGCTGCTTGGTGGTGCAGCCCCCTCCAGTAAGCTGCAAAAGCTCTGCTTGGAAAGCAGCCTAGCAAACAAGGAAAGAGAAAAGAGAGAGAAAAAAGAAAATGTCATGGTCTTGTCTGCAAGGCTGAGCCCTGRGAGTGCTTTGTCCAAAGCAGAGGAAAGGGGAGTCTGCCAAATGGTCCGAGCTTGGGTCCGGGTTCTGGGGAACTCCAGTGGCCTAGGGGTGAATYGGGGCTGGGTCTAGGCAACTGCAGTGGCCAAGGGATGAACTGGGCCCAGGGACTGTCTAACCATTGGGCTGGAAGGAAGCTGCTTTGTTTCCCCTCCTCCCCTGGGATTTCACAAGTGCTATCTGGATTTAACCCTTCCCTCCTCTGGCTGTGCTCTCAGCAAGCTTGCAGGGAATGTTAACTTTCAGATAGGGAGGGGCTCATATTTCCTTCCATTTAGGCAAAACTTCAACATCATTAGGGTTTTCTGGGGCCTTGAACGTTTTGCACAGCATGAAGCAGGAGTCTGAGCCTTACCCATTGATGGGATTTTGTGTAGAGAAAGTGATGGGCAAGTACATGCAGAAACTGATACACTGMATGTGCACAGAGAAACTCAGGGACCTACATGACCGGCAAAACACAAAAATGTTAAAAAGTGAGGACTGGCAGAAGGGCTGACATTCCCAGGTTTTTTCCACCCTCTCATTCTCCAAGACTGGRAACTTTTCTCTGGAAAAAAATACAGCTGCTCCATGCACCAGCAGTACAGCACAGAAAGGGTTACAGCCACCCCGACATTGCTGAAATGGCTGGACCGGGCTGGGTTTTTCTGTGTAAAGGGTTACCTTGGTGACAAGGGAGGGAGGAAGCCCAGCAAGGGCAGGAGGATCCTTCCAGCTGCAGGGAGGTGTGGGCAGCCCAGGCCTGCATCTAATTGGATCTGAGCAGAGATCAGGCCATGGGTTGCTGCTGAGCATCTGGTGGGGCGGAGGGAGGAGGGTTTGGGTGCAGGCAGGGTGCAGAGCTGCTCCTGTGCCCTGCCCGGAAGGGTTTTGGAGAGCGTACTAAGCACTCGATGGCCTGATGAACACAGATCACCTCCTTGGCAGCACTTCGGCATTGGGAGACGCTGTTACCATTAGCATTATGCATAAATTCTYCTTCTACTGCCTTTTTCTTGATAAGCCCTAGGTTCAGCTTGTTATCATATCTCTCTGGTCAGTTCTACTTCTTTACTTCCCATGAAAACACTTTATAGCCTTTCTATATAAAGAATTAGCAGGAAAGTGTTCCTTTTCTGCAAGAGTAATTATAGAGCAGTTCCTGCCCTGAACAGACGCTCATAATGGAGGGGATCCAAAGTATTTTGGAGGTTCAAACCACCTCCCTCTGCGAAACAGCATCCCCAGGCAATTGCTCGTATACGAAAGTTCTCTTTGGACAGGCTGAAACAGTTTCATTTCCTCTTCCCTGGAAAAGTGTTTGAATAGTTTGCCTAAAGAAACTAAGCAGTCTCCATCCCTGGAGGTCTTTAGGAACACGAATGATGCCTGGGAATGACCCAAGTTAAGCTGACTCCATGCAGGGGCAGGCAGATGATCTAGATGACTTCTGGCTTCTCTCACAGGACTGGCTGTGATGTTTTTAACCCAAGAAGACTGCACTGGGAGGGTTATTTACATCTATGGATTCCTCTACCATCCTCAAAGGCTGAATGTGTCCATACCTGCACTCTTTGGGATGGCACCTGGGTGACTTTCCAAGAGGACTTTTGGGACCACTTCCTGCAGACAGTATGGATAAAACTACACTGTGTTTGATGTCATCCACCTTCAGTGTCCTTTATCTCTCCTCCAGCAGCCTTGTGCTTTCAGAAACCCAATCTACCTTCATGCTAGGCCCACAAGCTGCAGCACAGGCTTAGCACCCTGCTATGAAATGCCCCTGCGCTGGGGTGAGACCTAGCTGTGAGGATGTTTCCTGAGAAATAGGAACCAAAAACTCCCTCACCAGAAAATGAATGTTTTGTATCCAAAAAATGAATAGTTTTGTCTTAGGGCCACAGTGGTGCCCTAGAGGAATGGCACCCTAGAGGGTGCCCTAGAGTGGTGCCCTAGCGGAATGGTCTGGTCCAGGGCAGTGTGGAGGCAAGCTGTGTTGGAGGCCAGTGTGACTCTCTGGAGCAGCTGATGTTAGTGATGGATATATAACTTCCAAATAATCAGCTGATAGATAAAAAAAGAGACCTCTGTTTGTGACTAGATAYGAATTTAACTCCAGAAGAGGACTGAATTTCTCTCTACAGCCAAAACAGCTTACTGTCTCAGTTCATCATGCTGGCTTTTGGAAATCTCTCTGATAGATGATCCTGTACAGAGCTCAGAGAACCTGCTTTCACAGAGAGATGATAAAGTCCATAGAGCAACAGGATACCTGGGAATCAGTCACTGACATACTGARTGTTTCCAGGCCTCAGATCTCCTGTCAGGCTCTTCTTCATGAGCTGCCACCATGCCTTGAGGACTTAACAACTCCAAACCAACTGATGATGAGCTAAATGCTTTGACAACTCTTTTCTACCATTATCTTCCATGATCCTACGGGCAAACTAATTTACAACCTAGGAATGTGACAAATAGGGATGCTGATTCTGGCACACGTCGTGGGAGGCAAGATGAAACCCAACTAATGCATTTGGTCAACCAACCTGTGGACAAGGTGAGAAGATCGKTTCTTGTTGGTCTAAGAAGACTCAACAAAATCTCTCAGTTGCAGAGCTAGCCTGATCCAAAAGAATCGTGATGAGAGAAATTTCAAGGTCACACAGTCTTTGTGAATTGCTTCTTCCTCCAGAGTAAGATACAGATTCTTAATGGGGAAACTTATATTACATCCACTCCTACAATCATACAATAGCAAAATTACTTGGTCTTTATTGCCCCAACAGGTATCTGAGCACTCTTCATATTGAAATACTTATTGGCAGAACTTTATACCATCTGGTGACCTAGTGCAGAAGTTAGAAAAGTGAAAAGAATGGCAACAAAGGTTGTGACCAGAAAGCATGGCTGAATTTGAACCATGAAGAGAAGCAGTAATTAAGACCTAACGAATAATTACCATGTTGGAGGGAAGCTTGAGAATGAGCACAGCCCCAAATCCAGATGTTTCTAGTTGCAGCTCAAGACCCACAATTAAACTGTGATTTTGGTCATTATGAGAAGGTATTTCCAGAGTTTGGTCTTGCCTTTCACTGCCTTTATCCATCAAAACAACTGAGTCAGCATCAACAAAAATAAAACCCAACATTTTGATAAATGTCATCCAAACCAGACTGGAGAGTGTTAGCCCACACTGCATGCCTCCAGCAAAGCAGGATGCCAACCTGTGGGCAGAGCTGCCTTTTTTGGAGGAAGTGAGGAGAATGCTTTCCGGCTAGCAGGCGATGTGCTGGTTCTGGAGAGGCAAGAGATACCTAAAAATACTTCTGTCCTCCCTTGGGAATAGGATGCCTAGGATATGGCCATATGGACAGGCAAATGTCACTATGCATTTTTCTGGCTCCTGGTCCTTCTCAGCCTCAACTCATCGTGCCAACAGCACCGATTCACTGGGGGAAGAAAGGAGGGGAAAGAGGTTGCAGCTTTCCTATGGTTGTCTGCTCATCCCATCCTCTTTGTGTTGTCCTCAGTGGTGACTCCAGAGGCAAATTACATAATTGACCTAGATTTCTGGGTGATAGTGCAGGWGTTAATGGCTTATTTCCTTTCAGTCTCTCCCACTGGTGATGCTCCAGGGACTGTGACATGACCTGGCTTCCAAGCCTGTCCTCCTTGTGTGGTACACCAGGTGTCCTTTTATCCTCTGACAGACTGCAGGCATTCTGCTTGTTAGCCTACTGCATAACTACTCAACCACCATCATCAACTCCCATTGCCCAGCTTCTGGCATATGGCTACAAGGGATAGATGTCATCTTTTTTCAGGCCTGAACTGGCCTCTGGCATTAACCTMCCGGAGAAAAGTGAGAAGGTATCCGTGAACTGTCCCTGGGACAGGTTCATGAAGGAGGAGGATTGCACTAGCTGAGATGTACCAGTGACAGAGTCATTTCCACAAAATCCCAAAGCAGTTYCAGGCAGCACTTTGCTTCAACTTTTTAATATTCTTTCTGAGTTTTTCCTAAGAGAATACCATCCATTTGGATGCTTTCTTAGCTGTGTTTCTGCCCATGAAATGAATTCTGACRGCCAGACTCATCAGGGTGAATCAATCTATTCCTCCTTTAGAAGCTGCTCGGGGTAGGGAAGTTATTTTCTTGCTTGACTCTACATTATCTAGCAGTGACTGGCTGCTGTCTAAATAAAGCATAATAAAATAATAACACACTGATATTCACTGTAATTAATTTGTAATAATGACAGGGATGCCTTTCCAGACTTGCTAAACCAGCATGCAGACTTACAGTGAGTATTTCTGAGGATGGACACTACCCAGAGACTAATTTCAAACCTCTTCCTCTGGCATATTTTTACCCATGACTGGATCTGTTGCATGGAGGTGAGAAAAGTCCATCTGCAGCCATTACATAAAATTMTTTGTCAACAAACCTTGGAGACACACAGGACTGCGAGGAAAGTGAATTAAGTTTGAAGAGTTGTAATAAAGGGTTTTTCAAGACTCATGGTTAGAGCTGGCYCCAAACCAAGGCTTTTGATTCAATAGAGATTTTCTTTTACATTTAAATAAAAATAAAATATATTCCTGCCCAAATGGTATGGAAACCATTTTTTCCCAAAATTTTCTAGCAAGCCAAAGTTCCTTTGGACCYTTGAGTGGCTCAGTGAACTGACATAGCATTTGCACTGAGCGGGGATGGCACAAGCAGATCTGCTAACAACATCTCCCCTGCAGCAATTTCAAGCATCCCTCACCCTGCAGCAATGTGCTGAGATGTCCTCTTTTACAGTCCTCACTCTATTTAATTGAAGACATTTTAACACACTGTTGGCCTTCTTTGGACAAAATAGTCCTTTGCTGGAGAAACACCACGTCAGATAGATTGATTTGCAGCAACACTGGGGGATAATGCAGCAATAACGTAACAGAGAAATGGGGCCTGTCCTTCACCATTCACAAAGCTGGATATGAGGGTTTCATTCCCCTTATTTCACATGAGCCCAAAGCATGTGTTACACGCACACAACAGGTCATGCTGAGACTCTTCCCAGGAGACCCAGAAGGATGGAGATACATGTTCAAGACTGTGACTTTGATTGAGTGTGGTGGCTTTGGTGTCTTGCTCACTATTATCTCTTGAAAGTACTTGAGATGGTTGCCCAGAAATGACCCAGACAGGCCAGAAGGCTGAGAAGAGCAGGCTCAAGCAGATAGCTCATCTGCCCATCCCCAGCAGTTTTAATGCAGGTATTAATTACCATCCTATCTGCTAAGCTGATCTGAGTGTGTCGGCAACTGGCTACTTTCTTCTGAAGCTGCCTCACTGCAAAGCGCCTGCTGCCTGCAAGAACTGGCTGCTCCATGGACTGGCAAGGACAGAACCRGTGGTGACAGCGGGGCATTTAAGGCCTGTGAGTGTGTCAGCCAGCTAGACATTAGGGGAAGGCTCTTTGCCATGGCTGTGAAGTTGATTTGCCTGCAGAGAGGTTGACTCAGCGGTGATGTGAGGGGTAAGCTAAGCTGAKCTGTGGCAAGCCTGCCACAGGATGAGACCACGCACGTGTTGGACAGCCAGGATTTGGCTGACAGAGCACGACTGCAATAGCTTGGTCGTGTGTCTGAGCCTGCAATGTGCGTTTTCCAGCTTCCTTGGGAGRTTTTTATTCTGCACATGCAACCTGGGAGTCTGAAGCCCTCTGGTATTTCACAACGCCAGCACAAGCGCTGAATTGCACAACATTTCCCTTTCTCGTTGAGCCCGTGGGTGCATGTGCCAGTCCGTGACGGAGGCTTGGGCTTTGTGGCTCATCTTTGGTGGTACATCTGGCCTTGATGCAAAGCACGGTGTCTGCGAGGAGCCAGGCAGGAGACCCACGCCTTTGCACTGTCCAGCCCATTCGCTGGCTGAAGGCTAACAGGAGCTCTCATGTCTTCGCATCTCTTGCGAAATGTGGTTTGAAGCTAGTGCAAAAACAAATACAAGCACTAGTTAAACAAATATGTACTGTCCAGGAAGTCAATATTTAAAATGCTAATGTGCAAGAGCAAATTGGATACCTATTTCAAAAGGTGAAAAATTAAGCAACTGATACATCCCTCCATTGCTCTGAATAGGTGATTATAATTAAACATCTGTGAGACTGCTGTGTGGATGGTCTGAGTCCAGTTTCATAGGCAAGTTTGCAAACGTTAGGCTGCTCATGATATCCTTGTTAACCACAGGCAATCAAATTAAACACTTGAGCGCCCAGATGCCAGGGTCAATACGACTATTCTTTCACAGATTTCCACCTAGAAATTGTTGCTTTTGTTTGTTTCACTGGTAATTTTTCTCCCGCCGTCTGAGTAATGGCTTTGCCATTAGGAATCTGCTATTGACTTGCTATCAACGAACATTTGCTACAAGACCTTTCCACCAGGAAAAATCCCACTGAAGGATGTAATTGGGCCTAATAGCTATTGCAGAACCAGCACTTGTTCCCTCTACCGAATCGGGTGTTTTTTACTCCTAGAGAGATGCCATTAGCTGCAGTACTTTCGACCGAGCTGCTCTTGGTTGTCATCACCTCTGCTTGTGGCAGGCCAGACACAGCACAGCAGTGAAACAATCAACGCAGAACAGATATATTGCACGGTGGAAATCAAGTAGCATCTTATTTCAAGTAATTAACCAGGGGGTCAAAGTAAATATGCACAAAAAGCAAATTAAATTATTGTGGATTGGTCATGCCTGCAGAAAATTAAACTGTCAGGGAGCTGGTTTCTTGGTCTATCTGTGATTATTTATAGCGGTGCTGTCTGAAGTTGGAGTAGCTAATMTGAACGAGAACGGAGCGTATCAAGGGCTGTGGGTCCCTTTCTGCYGCTGACAGAAATCTGCTCTGAGGCAGGCAAAATGAGTCAAGGACAAGCTTTTTTTCTAGCTGAAAGTGTGAGTTTGTCAAATATTGAAACTTTTTGCAGGAGGATGCTGGGCTACGTCAATATTGGGGCCTGGGCTGCTGGGGCCCCAGGGAAGTCCCCAACACTCAGAGYGAAACGAAGTCCCAACGGCTGCCTCTGTGGATGGTGAGGGGTGTGGGAAACGGCCTGTTTCACGGCATTTTGAGGCAGGGATAGAAATCTGTTTTGTTTTGGGCCACGTGCAGGGGGAGTTTCAGGAATTTCCTTGGCTGTCTCCAGGACAGGTTGGTGCCTTAGCTGATGGAAAAGTTGTAATATTCTTGATTTACTATTCCTATTATTACTATCATTATACTTGGGAGTGTCACATGCTCTTCAGAGCATCTCAGGAGCCAGAAGGTCAGAAAAGGATTCAGGTCACACAGTAGATTCAATATAGCTGGAATCCAAAGCCTAAATTTGGCTTATTTTTTTCCAGAAAAGGTACAGGAAAAGAGGTGATTAATTGTCTCATTTCACTTCCTCTGGGATTACTGCGCACACTTYGCTGATCCCTGGAGGGATCTCACTTCCTTTGGATGAAACATCCTGTCATAGCATTTAGCAACAGTCATGTGCCTGCCTGAAAGTCCAGTAGCTTGAGCAGCCAATGATCTTGTATGGGGAAGACATCAAAAATCGCTGTTCAAATGTGAAGTCCATCCCGATTTCAGACATCCCAGGGACAWGTCCCAGAAGACAGCCATGATGGCAACTCATCCTCCCTGCCATCTGGAGCCATGGTTCCCCTTTCTCTCCCCATCCAGCTTATGGATTGCTAATTTTCTGCAATTCCCAGGCCTGGTACTAGTCAGTCCTGAGCAAACAAAGTTCCCACAAGGTTCATCAGCCTTGAGCATCATCCAGAAACTCTTTTATCCCACTCCAGTCACTACCTCATAGTGTCAGATCTGCTGGGGATGCTGGACTGCAGCAGAAGACATGTCTTCTAGTGGRGCGATCAATGGACCAGTGGAGTCACAAAGCATAGGGGGAACTCAAAACTAGGGCCTGAACTGGGCATTTACTCCATCTTTAAATTCCCCATGCTGCGTTAGGTAGTGCTGATGATTTGATTTACGAGCTGCTGCTTGTCTGGCGGGTGCTGCAGCTGGCCAAAGCTTGCAGCTTCTCCCTCAGCAGCTGGCCAGGGTTTAGTTGTTGCATTGCTCAATTCTCAGCTGGGCTGAGAAAAAGTTTGCAGCAGTCAGCCTAAGCAATAAGGCTGATTGACTTCACGTGAGTGCTATCTACTGTGAATTGCTTTCAGTAAAGCCTGTAGAAAGCATGCAGGCTTGACTCCTCCCCYGAATAAGAAATTCCGGAGACAGAGGCTTTGAAGGCAGCAGTATTTAAAGCTGTGGGTAGTTACCAGCTGCCCTCACTAAATGGAGTTCTTTTCTCACATGTGGTGAATGGAAGAAGTGACTGAGATTTGCATTTTTGGCTGGTGCTGGCTAAGAGGAAAGCAGCAGCACAGAGACTCAAATAGAAACAGCAGATCTGTGGCTCCAAGCATGGGGGAGGAAGGGATYGGCGAGGGGAAGGATGTAACTGTGTGTCACAGGTACTCATTGACRGTAATTGATGCATGCTGCATGGTTTAAGCAAAGCCCATATTTAATTTATGGCCAGGCAGAACTTGGGTAGCTCTCCCACGGCTTGCTCGTGGTCCTGAAAGTCTCATTTTCCTTTTCTTTTCTTTTCTTTTTTTTTCCTTTTTTTTTTTTTTTGGTCCAATTGCAGGCAAATAGCAACACTGATCTCATGACCTATCTCTAAATTTGGTCTCCTGGTGGAAAGGGTATTTTTCTCAGTTAATTCACTTGAACTGTCAGTCTGAGCTGGTAGCTTGGCTGCAGATGTCTGAAGACAGGCACCTCTATGTTCCCAGACCTGGATTTTGCCCCACCAGCTCCACATATCTAAATGGGGCTATCTGTGGTAGGATTCTGGCATATCCCCTTCTGTCTCCTAGCTTCAGGCTGGTTTCAGAGATGTCGAACACTGATTTTGCTGGCACCTCCAAGGACTCCGGTGCTGTTGGAAACTCAGGTTCTCAAGTCAGCAATTTACAAGTCAGGCTAATTAAGCTTTGAGGGCAATGCCTAGAGGCTGATCAAGGTGGAACCATTATTGTGTTGGGCCTTGCACAGAAGTGGAGATGTGGAGACTGTGCGGGATTAACAGTCCAAAGAGCTTTATGCTGAGCCTAGAAACTTCTCACTGAGAAGGTARTGTAGGCAGAAGAGGAGGCGATGAGGAACTAAACCATGCCTGTYGCTGAGGTGCATGAATCCAGGGAGCTCCTCGCCAGCCAGTGCCTGCTTTGCAAAATATATTGAAATCAGAGTTCATTAGTTATGCAAAGCTACATGATTATGAAAATAATGTCTCAGAGAATCCAAAATAGCACATTGTGAGGTCCACAAAGAGGCCGTATTTAGAAAGATGTAAAAGCCACTCTCTGCCTGAAGCACTTGAACAGGGAGAAATGGTATCGTCGCTCATCCATGAATGTGCATCAAATCTGATCTGATCTCCCAGACGATGCACTGGCTTCTTGTCTCCTCCTTCTCTTGCCCAAGGGATGTTTTGACTCCAGCACYGAGTAGAGAGAAAAGCTTATGTGACCTAGATCAGGTTTTGCTTCTGCTCATATCCCTGCAGCTTGAGTAAACAACGAGAGGATGTGACTGAGAGCACATACGGTACCTTGTCAACGCCTCCTTTTTGCTTCAGGTTTTCTTCTCCCTTCCTCAGAGATGCRTTTGACTCATTCTATATTTAGAGAGAAGCCTTCCCTTTCCCCATACTGCTCATTAATCCTCTCTGATCAGCTGGGCCCCAGCCTGCCTCTGTAGCCACTATTGTTTTATAGGATGGCTTTGTCCAGCAGGACCTACCTCCAAGACAAGCCCCACTGGTGGCCTGAGAAAGGCTTGGAAAAAACCCAGAGACTGCCAAAACAAACAAAAAAAGAGGCTCACTTGATCAGTTTGAGTGCCAGCCCCACCCTCGGGTGTGGAATAAACACAGGCAAGTATTTATTCATCTCCACTCAGCATCCAAATATTTGTTCCTTTTTGTCTGATGGACACATAAAATCATGCAGTAGGTTAGACACTTTCATTAGCAGGGAACCTGAGCATGTTTCTGTCTGGTAAAGCAAGGGAGTAAATAGAGTCTGTCTATAAGATTTGTTATAGATATACTAAAATATCTAACTATATGTTGTCTAGATGCACAAGGATACTTATATTTGGGTATCTTAACTTCCACCTAAAAGCTTTTCTGGACCAAGCATTTGTCCATTCGTTTATCTTCATGCACTCACAGAAATTATATATATAAGCGTGCGTGTGTGTACATATATGTACATACATATATATATATATATATATTCTACATATATCTACATCTCTCTACAGACAGCCACTACAAATGAAAACACAATGCAGGATATGAAATTCTGGATGCCTTGATATTAATGATACATGAGTCTGATATTTGCAGAAGTGAGCACATGGCATATGATGCCATTTTAAGCTTTGCATGCATACATACACATCTTTACCTCTCTAGGTGTATCAATGTGTATTTATCAATGTATATTTCTCAGTCTATCTAGTTACAGTTACATGTTGGTATATAGTTGTGTTCAATACCAGTATATTCTTGTTGGGGAATGGAGATGAGTTAAGTTAGCACACAACACTATTAATTAAAGTTTTTATGCCTGTCTTATCTGGCTAAATCTATATCTCTGTGTATATCATTGTCCTGATCATCTTGAGGTAACTACTAAGAAAAAGAAAAGAATGAAATGCCCTTGGATGACTAAGGATAGAGGAAAACTTCCTGGTTGATTCCGTGAATGCTAACATGTTTCATCCACTGATATGCTGAATTAGGCCATAGATAAAATGTGGAGGTGTTACATGGCACCTGGGAGAAAAGCTTTTCATAATGGTGAACACACATGACCTTTGATAAGTACCCTTTGGTGTGACCCAGCTTTATGGATATTAGAGGAAATGCCTTTGGGGCAAACGAGTTTGAAATGTTGACCATGGTGATTAGATAGGAGTGTTTAGTGAGAAGCTTAATTTCCTGCCTAAAATGGTCATGATGACCTGCGATGTGATTAATAATGATGAGTTATTAGAGGTCAGAAAAGGTCCCCAGGAAAAGATTTTTTTTTTTTTTTTTGAATCTCTTCAAGGAAGTAAAAGCAAGGGGAGTTCTCAGTCAAATTGAATATTTTATGGAGCCAGGATTTTATCCAGATGTGATTCTTGGGGAGATTTTCTGTTGCCCTGGTGAGTCTCATGGAGCAAATTTGAAGTGATAACTCAGAGCAATGTCAAAGGTAACAGTGAGATTCTTACTCTGGTGCAAGTCTGGTTGCCTTTAAACCCACAAGTAATTTAGGAGTTGCTGGATCTGTTATCAACTACACTCTCCTTGTACAGAATAGTCTGTCTTTTTGACAATAATTTGCAGATGCTAAAAAGATGCAATTCTTTATTAACATCTCACTGCAACACTGTGCTTCAGTGTCCACACTACAGTGTAGCATCAAGAAATGAGCGTATGATGATGGCTCCAATGAAAGCAGTGGGAGTGATGCCTTATTTAGACATAGTGATAGAAAGTCCTTGTATGATTGATCCCGTGGACTGGATAGGGAGCTGTAGGTCTGGAGAGTGGGGATTCTTCTCTCCATGTTTTTAAGATCAATGGAAGGCAAGGCTCATCTTAGTCATATCCAAAAGTTGTTGAATGCCACACACACTCCACCTGAAGTCATTTCTCCAGTACCAATAGCTATGAGGGCCTGTAAACACACTTTTCTTCCACAGGTGTACCTACCATCAGTGGGATGACATGAATTTGAATTTCACAACTAGGAAACCTATGTGGTCCCAGAGACAAGCCACTGTAAGATACAAYGCTTCTAACCAGCTGTAACACGTGCACTCCTGTTGCATAGCAGGGCAAGGGAGTATCATCTTCCTCTTTTTTCCTGAAGCTGTCAAGAGTGGTCAGGCAAGCCTAGGAGGTCAAGGTTGTTTTCAGTCAAATGTGGCAAGTTCTGCATTAGAAACAACGTGTTCTATCAGATAAGAAGGGATATGATGGCTCATGCCCTGAAACCTCATCACAGCACAGGCTGTCACAAGTTCCCAGCACTCTCATGGGAAGTGTGGCAGATGGCAGCTTGGAGCTGACTTGTGGCACTTATGTAATTGGGAGACACACCTCTGAAGATATAAATGTAATTGCATTCCAGGGAATTACTGAGGTCAGTGAAAGAAGGTTGTCAGAAGGCCTGCGAGAGTACTGAACACTCCAAATAGACTGAAGACCTAGTGATGGAGAAGTCATTACTGACAGTTGCCATCCAGAAACAAGGCTCTTCTGTGGTCTGTGGCTTGCTGCCGTAACCGTATTCTCAATTAAACCCACTATTCATCATCTACAGTGCATGATCCCACTTCTGGCCAGAGTTTGTCTGAACAGCATAAATCAGCTCCTGCTCTACACTGAGCCCAAAGTGGCCCAAGTGTGTTTTTTCTTCTTCTTCCTTTTTTTTTCTTTTTTTTAATGGAGGAGGGAGAAGAAGGTTCTCCTTATTTCCCTCCTAGCTGATTTTACTGTAGAAGGGGACCAGAGGAAGGCTTTTTGGACAGCCCTGCAAGTTGGGTATGTGTTGGCCAAGGTTCTTTGGCCAAGTTCTTCAGCGCCACCTACTGCTATGCTAACTCCTGATTCCCTTGCCTTTCCTCCAGGAAAGGGCTTAGAGGATACTTTCAGGCTCATAGGATGAGGACAATTAGTAGCAAGAGCTATTATYTTGCTGCTCCTATGGGCTGAGTGCAAAGAAAAGAATACATTAGAGCCTGGAGATGTCAACCTGACTCCATTTTCATCACAAATTCATATAAAGGACCAGAAAAAGCAAATGCTTGTGGACTGTTTTCTGGCAATGAACAAAAGCTAGAAAAAAGATGATAATTGGGTACTACACTTTCATTCTTTCTGATCTGCTACTGGCTATAAGCAGTTCTCCACTGTCAGAAGAAAATTGCTAAGTGAAGGTTGGACTGACCAGTCAGTGAAGGTTAGAGGGAAACAGAAAGGTACAGAGAGTGATTATAGCTTTGAGTTTATTGGCTCATCTGCTATCAGATCCAAAGTGTCCCTCATATTAAATAGCAAAGGTATGTTGGCAAACCTTGTGATAACTGAAGTGTGGAGATGTAATATATCTGTCTCTAGGTCATATTCCAATCTTCTTCATCTTGAAGAAAATCAGCTGAAATCRGTGAAGTTGCATTGAATTTACAGCCCACGTATTAAGTGCAGAACTTAGTTCTCTGTATYCTTCCAAGGTAGAAAAACACAGAGATTCAACAACTTTGTTCTTTAGATTAGAAATCTATGGGAACGACAGGGTAGCAAATCATCTCTGCTGTCCCTCAGGACTTTATGCACATAAGGACAGTTTTGATGACCACTTGCAGATGCCAACGGAATTGTTATCTAGGAGCCAATGTCATGTTATGGCATTTTGTGAAGTACATTCCACCCCTGAGTTCTCAGGTGGTAACAGTGGCTGGAAATACAACTGATGAGTGATGCCAGGCCAGTAGCATTATTTGCTCCCTTGTTTGACAGCGACCAATAAACTAACATACATCTGCTTACATCTAATTCTAGTTAGTGAAAGCATTACTAGTAAATGGGATAGGTTTAAGCAAATGAGAGTGGATGTGGGGGGGCTCCAAGTCACATCTTCAACAAAATGTACCCATTCAGCTTTAAATACCTCTCCTGTAGTCCTTGAYTAGGGCAGGGCATCCTTCAGATGGTGTGGACTTCAGTAAACATCTTGGTTGGGAGATTTRGGAAGAGACCTCAGCATGCTCTCACACCAACACTTCGCTTTTCCCAATGTCTGATATGCTGTCAGTGCCTCTGGGACCTGGGGAACAGAGACAAATAATTTTATGAGAAACTTGTAAGCTAAAAGTAGGGGGAGATTTTGGAGGAGAAACTGAAAATTAGAGATTGAATTTATGTAAAATAGTTTGCTTGGTGCTGCCAACAGTCATCTAGGAACTGTACTGATCTAAGCATTAAATACAACCTCAGGACCTCTTGCATGCTCTTCTGGTGAGGATTTGATCTGCTTGATTCAGCACTATTGAAAGGAAAGCAACAGATATTAGAAACAATTAAGAGGTACCCATTAGTGAAGGTTCAGAACACAGCCTAGCGTTTTTGCAACTTAAACAATTTTGCTCCTGGTCTCTGGCTGGTGTCTGTTAGTCACCAACCTTCTGCTGTAGATGTTTGGGTAAATCAGGAGGCTGTACAGCACCCCGTAGGCTTCCAAAGGAAAACAAAATWAAAAAAAAATAATAAAAAGGGGAAGAAGGAAGGACAGAACCCAGTGTGGTTTCTGCAGAAATGAAACTCCAGTCTAAACATTGACTTTGCCTCTCTCTAYTGAAGAGCAGTCCCATTGTTTATCCCTAAAACGGACACAAATAATAAAGGACTTCTCCCAACTAAACATGATCTCCTGAAAACTACAATTTTCATCAAATTTTTAGCAACCTATCTTCTAGTTACTGCGTTTGTGTTGCCACTCCTGGCATACTAAATGGCAGAAGAAGGAGGCAATCATGCAAAATCAGCTGACTTCCTAGTGAACACGGCTGAGGTCTCCAGGGGTAATTTGACACCCAAAATGTGAGCCCAGTCTCCTGCTGAACCTTCTAGGGACGATGTGTTGCAATCAGTCTTTCTGGGATGGCTTGTAGCCATATGATAGATGAATGTTTGTTCCCRTCCACTTTTGGTGTTCTTGTGTTGCCAAGCGCTACTTCTCCCTTTGGCAGTGCTGCACCTTGGCACGTGCAGAGCTGGGATTCAGGAGTCCATGGTAACCTTGCAGAGTCTCCATGATCTTGCACCTGCCCGTGTTCGAAAGTGATAGGTTGAATGAATTTACATTCCAGTGCTTCAACTTACCAAGATACAAAACAATGATAAGGGTTTCTTGGARATCTTTGTAGAGTGTATAGTGACTTGGTTATGTTGGAATTAATTATTCTACTTATTACATCCTTTTTTGTTACAAATGATTTAGCACAAAAGAATCTACTTGAGATGATGGGGGAAAGAAACTTTTTATAGCACTCAGTCAACAGGCTTTGGAGACAGTATCTGAGCTCTGCTCCTGAATCTGTGACCATCAGTCCTCCGTGACCTTGGCCAGGACACTTAAACATTTCTGTGACTCATATTTTTTACCTGTATGTAAAAAGGTATTTTTACTTCTCTGAGCACTCAGAGAGAGGATGAATTCCTCATTTTAAGATGACTAGAAAAGTCTTGAGTGCCTTGGAATAAAAAATGCTTGTTTTCCTCCTTTTGGTTTCAGTTTTTGGTCTGGATACCCATGCTATACTTTGAAGGGGTCTGTGATAGCAAGTTTGTATTTGACATGCAACAATCAACATGAGCAGAAGGGATTCTCTGCTACAAAGTGCTCTACAGTCAGAAAAAAAAATTGGAAAACTCTGTTTTATCCACCTACTAATGAATATGGATTTTTAAAGCTGAATGTACTATGGTCTCCAACTTGCTGGAAAACTGACTTTTTCTCCATAAATAGTCATGGCAACTGAGTTTAGCTAATGTGATCTCCAGGTCTGAGCTAAGAGTGCCCATCATGTGCACTCTACCCACTGACGACATCTAGAAGATATTTTTCAGCATAGGAGTCGCTTCTCTGTTACTCCAGCTTGAATTGTTCAAACTAGCTTTGCCCTGACTGCCCTGGCTTTGCAGAGACACAGAATTTTCAGTCTTATGCCATTTTCATGTGATGAGTTAAAAACAGTGAAAATTTCCCTTGCGGAAAGGATACATTCAATTTGCTCCCATCCTCCCTGGGTTTGTCTCTTTCATCTGCCCTTCACTCTTCACTGACAGTTGTGGTTTTGCAATTAGCTTCTTYGGTAGTTTTGGTTTGGTTTGGTTTTCTTTTTCATGGGGTTGGCAGTCCTGAGTTGATGTTTTGAAGAATCTTATAAATAACAAGAGAGTCTGACTAATGCGATCTTGACTCTGTATGCTGAGTGACTTTCACCTTAGCTTCAAAGATGAGACGTGGCAGAATTGCCTTTTCAATCCCACTTACACAGTGGTCCTGCAAAAATGTGGCCACTTGCAGCTTTGCCACAGAATCATGAAGAAGGTAGAGTCACGTGCATGGTGCCAAGTCATCCGGTACAAGGGGTTTTCATTTTTATCACAATCATTGGTGTTTAGAAAATACTTACATGGAGCTTGAAACAATAGTGAATAAAAGCAATTCATTGAGAGGTGTGATGTTTAACTTGGCCGGGGCCTTTTAGCGTTTCTAAAGCACATTAAAATCCTTGGATGAAAGACGGAGCATAAAGTCAAGAATATTATTGTTATTAGTTTAAACTCTGTGTTCCAGGCACGTGAAGTAGCAAGATCCCAAGGTCAGAGTGAAAGAGAGCTACACGCCATATGCAGCAGTGGAATTTGATCCTTGCTGGAGGGTGAGCTGCTAATTAGAGGGGGACTTTGTACCACTTCTGTCAATGTTTCCAGTCAGAAGCTGCTCATGTTAAAGGAGTTGAACATGAATTTTTTAAGGCAAGTAGATAATTTATCAATCTAGGACAAGAAATCTGAGATTTTATTTGAGGAAATTCTCAAAGATATGAGGCAAAACAACACTTACTCTTAGTAAAATGAGCTCTTGGTATAGGAGCTGGCCAGGACTTAGAGGGCTGCTGGAATACTGGGAATTTCACCTTTCAGACATTGTAACAAAACACTGATTTTTCTTTCTTTTTTAAATTTTTTAAAATTTATTTTTTAAATTTCCACATTGGATATTTAAAGAAGACCAGAAATAAAACTGGTTCTTTCTTTAACAAATGAGAAGCTAAGCACACCCAGTTCTGACTCGTGATCGGGAAGCATGGGTTTGATCTGGGCTGCATGTAACAGAGCTCATTGACATGGCTGCAGGGGTTGCTTGAGCACTGATTAAGAGCTGATACTGGCCATGAGGTGCTCTGGTCTCACACTGTAGTTTCCTCTGACAGGAACATCAACGAATAAAAGAGATGACAGCCACCTTGCTCTGTCAAAGGGCACCACAAGGTCCTTCTCAGAAGGTCCAGAGCATCAGAAAATTCACCAGAACAGGATTCCCACATGTATATTCACCTGGTCTGAGAGGCCTGGGGGGTAGAGAGAACTGCAGAAATGTTGGCAGCTGTCGCTGAACTGAGACAAGACGTTGGTGTAGATTCACACTCATGTGCCTTTCTCTGCCCTGAAGCAGTTGAGTACACTGGGCATGTGAAGGTTGGGAGGGCTTTTGGGTGAGGTCTCCAAGCAGCAGTAGAAAGCTGAGCTGGTGTGAGAGGTGATGAAATGTTGTGCTTTGTGTTAAAATGGTCAGTGTAACATCTCAGGAGAGATAAACAGAAAGGGGAGGAGGAAAGCCAGCCCCTGCTTACTCTACATCCTTTTTGAGCCTTTGATCACAAGACTCATCAGAGTCTCAGACTAGAAATGCTTACTTTTCAGTGGGAATGATGTTGTGAAACAAAATGGCCATTTACATCTGGCTTTTCCTCTTGAGCATCGTACAGACTCTACAGGTAGRAATCACGCCTGTCTGTTCCTGCACCCCAGCATAACTTCTCTGCAGTGAATGTGCTGTCCCTGCTCAGCATGATGCAACACTGGCAGCAGAATAGATAGGAGATCCAGCCGGGGACTGAAACGGGGGTGACTTTGGCACCCAAATGGGAACTGGAATGCATCAAGCTCTGCCTAGGCGGGGAGGAGGAGGAGGAGGCAGTTGAGAGCTTATGGGTAAAGGTCAAAGGGCAGGCTAGCATGGGGGACACTGCTGTGGGTGTCTACTACAGGCCACCTGACCAGGAAGAGAAAGTTGATGAGGCCTTCTATAGACAGCTGGAAGTAGCCTCATGATCACAGGCCCTGGTTCTCATGGGGGGACTTCAACCACCCTGACATCTGCTGAAAGGACAACACAGCAAGGCACAAGCAGTCCAGGAGGCTCCTGCAGTGCATTGGTAATAACTTCTTGTCACAAACGGTGGAGGAGCCTACGAGGAAGGATGTCCTGCTGGACATTGTCCTTACCAACAGAGAGGGACTGGTTAGAGATGTGAAGGTTGGRGTTAGCCTTGGCTGCAGTGACCACGAAATGGTGGAATTCAGGATCCAGCAGGAAAGAACTAAGRCAACAAGMCGGATTGCAACCCTAGACTTCAGGAGAGCAGACTTTGGGTTCTTCAGAGATCTAATTGGCGGAGTCTCATGGGTTAAGGCCCTAGAAGGAAGGGGGGTCCAGGAGAGCTGGCTAGTGTTCAAACATCACTTCCTCCAAGCTCAAGAGCGGTGCATCCCTATGAGTAAGAAGTGCAGCAAAAGGGGGCGGGAGACCTGCCTGGGTGAGCAAGGAGCTCCTGGCCAAATTCAGACAGAAGAAGAAAATACACAGAATGTGGAAGAGGTGACAGACTACATGGGAGAACTATAGGAATGCAGTCAGGATACGTAGAGATGCGGTRAGGGAGGCTAAGGCCCAGTTGGAATTGAGTCTGGCAAGGGATGTCAAGGACAACAGGAAGGGCTTCTTCAACTACATCAGCAGCAAGAGGAGGACTAGGGAAAATGTGGKCCCGCTACTGAATGGGGCAGGGGCCTGGTGACAARGGATGCAGAGAAGGCAGAATTACTGAATGCCTTCTTGGCTTCAGTCTTCACTGCTAAGGGCAGCCCGCAAGAATCCTGGAGCCTGGACGTGARGGAGAAAGTCTRGAGAAGGGAAGACTTTCCTTTGGTTGAGGAGGATAGGATTAGAGACCTTCTGGGCAGGCTAGACATCCACAAATCCATGGGMCCAAATGGGATGCACCCACGGATACTGAGGGAGCYGGTGGATGTGGTTGCCAGGCCGCTCTCCATCATCTTGGAAAGGTCCTGGAGAATTGGAGAGGTGCCTGAGGACTGGAAGAAAGCCAGTGTCACTCCAGTCTTCAAGAAGGGCAAGAACGAGGACCCAGGCAACTMCAGGCCAGTCAGTCTCACCTTCATCCCTGGAAAGGTGATGGAACAGCKCMTTCTGGATGTCATCTCCAGACATATGGAGGAWAAGAAGGTGATCAGGAGYAGCCAGCATGGATTCASCAAGGGGAAATCCTGCTTAACCAATCTGAGAGCCTTCTATGATGGAGTGACTGGCTGGGTAGATGAGTGGAGAGCAGTGGACATTGTGTACCTTGACTTCAGCAAACCTTTTGAYACTGTSTCCCATAACATCCTYCTAGAKAAGMTCAGGAAGTGTGGGTTATAGACAAGTGGRCAGTGAGGTGGATTGAGAACTGGCTGAAAGGCAGAGCWCAGAGGGTCGTCATCAGTGGTGTGGAGTCCAGTTGGAGGCCTGTGGCTAGTGGCATCCMCCAGGGCTCAGTACTGGGTCCTATCCTGTTTGACTTCTTCATCAAGGATCTGGATGAGGGGACAGAGTGCCTCCTYAGCAAGTTTGSTGATGATMCCAAGCTGGGAGGAGKGGCTGACACACCTGRRGGCTGTGCTGCCATTCAGAGAGACCTGGACCAGGCTGGAGAGCTGAGCAGAGAAGAACCTCCCAAGGTTCAGCAAGGGGTAGTGCAGRGTCCTGCASCTAGGGAAAACTAACCCTAGGCRCCAGTAAAAGSTGGGGGCTGACCTGCTGGAGAGCAGCTCTGCAGAGAAGGACTTGGGAGTGCTGGTGGATGACAGGTTGACCATGAGGCAGTAGTGTGCCCTTGTGGCCAGGAAGGCCAATGGTCTCCTGGGGTGCATTGGGAAGATTGTTGCCAGCAGGTTGAGGGTGGTGATCCTGCCCCTCTACTCAGCCCTGGGGAGGCCTCATCTCGAGTCCTGTGTCCATTTCTAGGCTCCCCACTACAAGAGAGACRTGGAGYTACTGGAGAGAGTCCAGTGTAGGGCTATGAAGATGATCAGAGGGCTGGAGCACCTGCCCTMTGAGGAACGGCTGCGAGAGCTGGGCCTCTTCAGCCTGGGGAAGAGAAGACTGAAGGGGGATCTTATCAATGTGTACAAATGCCTCAAGGCAGGGTGTCAAGGGGATGGGGCCAAACTCTTTTCAGTTGTCCCATGTGACAGGACAAGAGGCAACAGGCAGAAACTGAAGCRCAGGAAATTCCACCTGAACRTGAGGGGGAATTTCTTCACTGTGAGAGTGAGAGAGCACTGGCAGAAGATGCCCAGAGAGGTTGTGGAGTCTCCTTCTCTGGAGATCTTCAAGGCCCGCCTGGATGCAACCCTATCTACCATGCTCTAGGTGACCCTGCTGAGCAGGGAGGCTGGACTAGATGATCTCCAGAGGTCTCCTCCAACCTTACTGATYCTATGATTCTATAAACTGTTTGAGGAACTCTGGAAAAATGTCCCACGGCTCCATGACCTATGAGCCCTGCCTTTCTCTTGGACTCATTCCCCTTTTTGGTTAGTGTCATTTAAAGCGCAAGGCTAGACTCTTCTTGGCTAATGTTTAAACTGTTGTCTGATATAAATTCTTTTGTGACTATGTTGCCGTTAAGCAGYTGACAAGAACAACACAGTGGAAAACAAAAGATGAGAGTCATTTTCTCACATAATTGTGTACCATTTTAACCCAAAAGATGGAAAGGAGAGGATATTGCCKGCTGCAATTACAGTCTTAATTAGATCTGAGAGGAGGTGCTAAGAATTAAACTCATGATTCATGTATTTTGTGTGCATTTCTGTTTGAATGCATACTTCTTGATCAATAGCTGGGTAATTACGAGATTAGGGTTAATGGGTCAAACTCACTGAAGGCTTCCTACTCTATGCTAATGTCAGATTAGATGAATCCTGCTGTCATTAGTTTTACATTTYCAGGTTTCTAGCTGCAAAGGAATAGGAGGCAGATATGGGTTGTAATCACCTGTTCCCACTCTTTTTTATCCAGAGATGGTTGGTAGAGAATTTCCCCAGAATATACAAGCTTCACTTAAGCCGAGCATGGAGACATCTTTTGCCAGCTACTCTGTCATGGAGCTTGCCAGGAGCAGAGAAAGACATGTCAGTGGGAGCTGAAGTGGAAAATGATGGTAACTTCCCACATCTCCACCATGCCAACCTTTTCCACAGGAATGTCAGTCAGGCCGAGTAATGTTCCAGTTATTCCTGGATGCCTGAGAAGGAGGTAAATGCCTGTAACAACAGAGGAATCTTTTTCACACACACATACACAAAAATCTATGTTTAGGTGTCTGCATGCAGGTTTTAAGATGTGAATTGGGTATCTAAGTTYTCATTACAATCAATGGAGGTGTAACCAGTGGAGCCAATGATGTCTAGAGAAAGATTTATCCTACTCAAAAGGATGGCCAGGGTGGGACTCAGTTGCCTAAACACAGCTGCCTAGTGCCTGGGTTGCCCTAGGCATCCATACAGGGCTGGCTGACATAATAGGAGGAGAGCTGTTCTYGCTGGGTGGAGGACAGATGAGATTGCCTGAGACACCTCAAATACAGACAGCAATGTGTGGACAACTTAAGCACCCAGTATCTCCTTCCAAGAGGGATTCAAGCTGGCCTTTAGCCCAGGCAGTCAGCATTAAGGAGGGAAGTGGGGGTATAGCTGAAAGTAGATGCCCMCACAAGGGCTTGCAGCCCTGTCTTCACTGACATAAACCAGACCACAGAAGCCTCTGAACCTTATCACATCATGGAGCTCTGCTTCTGCATAAGCCTACAAGTTTTATTCTGCTGCAGGATAGCATACTGTTAGCATGAAAACCTCCATGGAGGTCTTCTCCTCTTTTTCAAGAAACCAGACAAACCCAGGTTCTAAAGGGCTGGAGTGGGGGATGGGCTGGGAGGTGCAACTGTTTCTGCCTTTCTCAGCAGAAGTGACGGAATTAAAAATGTAAGGATTTTTCACTACTGAGAAAAAACCAGTATTCTTATAACTGGTAAGGTGTCTCTGAGTTGTGGCTAAGTCAAACCAATGAAGAAGACCAACGCAGGAAAGACAGCATTTGAATGAACTAAAARAGAACCAAAGTCCCTGTGACACTGATGGTGATGGTCATTCCAGTGGTGCTGAATACCAGCCCTAGATTTCTCAGGAAGGGTACCAAAAAGAAACATGGTTTCACTGATGACATTGATCCATGGGGAGAAGTACCTCTCAAAACTAGGAATGAGATAAGAAGCAGCAAACTCTTTTCTGCATTTACAGGCTAGTTTTTCTGGCTCCAGAAAGACAGAAGCACACAAAGACTCACAGACAAGTCTCCAGCCACAGAGCTTCTTGATGAATATCTTCCCCTGCCCAGCTGGCTGTGCAGCATGTCCATGGCAGATGCTGCTGCAATATAAGCAACACTTTAGGGCTCATTAGGGCTCAAATCATGGCCAAGATGAGTTTTGCTTTCATGACTTTGCTTTACCAATGAGGCCTAGACTTTAAACATATTGAGATCTTGTAGACGACTCTTTTCTGACATTCACTGAGGCTTTTGCTTCTCTGCTACGTGGCAGGCCATGTATATAAAAAATAGTTCATCTGCAGGATTAAAGTCCAGTTAAGGGGCTTAAAGGGACTTATTTGATTATGGCAGAATCTATCCAAATAGCAGAGTGGCTGAGAATGAGATAATCATTACGTTAGGCAGTCGTTACACAGATTTTCAATGTTTGGAGTTCCCTAGTAATTGGTTCTGAATCAAATCTTAGCCTTCTAATATAAACAGATAGGCAAAAGAYAAGCAGATGTTATTATTTAAGTCATTCTTCCTGTGTTTTTAAGTGTTTAAAGGAGTGATCTGATTATGTAACATTAGTAATGCATGTTCCTTTTTCATATTTTTCTGATTTTTTTTTCACCTCATTAGACTACAGAATGATTTGATTGTCTTTAAAGGCTCAAATTGTAGCCTCGCTCTGGGCATATTGCAGACAAACATCAAAATAACAAACACACCTAACAGCAAAATCTAGCATCTGCCATGAAGAGATACAACAATAGTAGTCCTATTAGTCATCTCTATGAATGAAACAACCCCAAACTGACCACAAAAATGCAGTAGTTTTAAACTCTCTGGCTTCGTTTGCTGATTGCTGCTGTCCTGTTTCCATGCATTTATTCTCCATTGCCAGGAACTCACTTTCCATCACTGAGTGTACCATAGACAGGGTCCTGCTGCTTTCAGGAGTTTGAATATTATTTACACAAATTCATTGGCAGAATATTCAGGAAAAGCACCACTGAATGTTGATTTTGTCATATTTCCCTTAGATCACTGCTTTTCACCACAATACTGGGCAACAGGGAACCATCGGGGTCATTTTTATGTTCTTTTGTACTTATAAATACAATGTCCATGTTTACACTTCCTAGTGCCAGCACATGGTGCATGTGATGTGCACAAGAAGGAGATGAGAGAGGGCCAATCTGATGCCACCCCTGGAATTGGGGGTGCAGGGTGGTTGGTGGGAATCAAAGCTGGAAGAACAAAACGAACTTAAAATCTGCCATGTGGAATTGGATCGAAGGCTGATCAGTAACTGTCCAGAGCATGAGAGCAGGATGAGCACAGAGTAACCTTTTCCCAGGACACCCTCCCAGAGAACTGTGGCTCTGAACTTGGTCATTCAGATAGCTGTCATGGACAAGAATTGGCAATGACAAGCACATCCTGGATCCTGGCCTTTTGCTAACTCATGCAGAAGCCCTCTGGAGCATCCTTGGTGCATTGTGACCAGGATAGATCAAGCAGGCTCAGAAATACCGGCCCCTTCTGCAGTCTTCTTCTAGATCAAGATAAAGACTGCAAGACCAAGACAMACACACACAAGGGAAGGGCTAGGACTGATGAGAAAGTGGGTTGCCTCTGCTTGGCATATTCAGCTTGATCTGAGTTGGTTGGAAAAATGCAGTCGGATGGCTCTGATGGAGCTGTTAGATGTTTGAATCCTGTGTCTTTCATGCTGGGCCCAGTTGTTCAGCAGAAAGCACCATACCCAAATGGTTGCAAGGGAGCAAAGCAAGAATTCATGGGCATGATGGGCAGTTGGTATCGTGGAGATTGTATCCATGTTCATCTCCAGAGAGGATCAAGGATGAGAACTTGGAAAGCTCAGGACAGAAGGCAAGTTTACGTTAGTAAGTGCTCACAAGGTGCTGTCACTGCCTTTACGCTGGGGCACAGAAACATGAGGAGCATGGGGCAGAGGCTCTCCAGCCACTTGGATGCAAGACAACTGCATCTCCAAGCACAACAGCAACTGGTTAGCATGGATGTAGAGGCAGTACTGCTAACCTGCAGCCAGACTTGGCCAATTAGTTTGCCTGGAACAACTCCAGAACTGAAGGAAAAAAATAATAAAAAAGCAAAATCCTTGCCCTGAAAGTTTGAAAAAAAAAAAAAAAAAAAAAAAAAAAAAAAAAAAAAAAAAAAGAAAAAAAGAACTTCTAAACACTGAGGTAAGGTAAGGTTTCCTCACCCAGGGCCCCAAATGGGATTGGTGCCCTAAATTCCTTTGTATATATATATAAAAAAGCACTCCTTTGCATTTGTAGTAGAAGAATTACTTTTACCTTTTGTGAACCCGGTGGTAATTTTCATGCAGGAATAACTCTGGCAGAATTGTTAAAAGATTAAAAAACATATCCAAAAATATGAAATCCAAGCTGAAAAAATAAATATCCTGATCAGAACTCAGGGGCGTTTCTCATAACATCTTGCTTATGTTATGAAGCCTGATTAAAAAAAAAGAAAGGATGAGGTAGACTCAGTTACTCTGCCGAGATACATATGACCTGCTGATAAACCAGATTAAAAGTCTCCTGCTGTAGCCTTGTATAGTCTTGTGGCGAGAAGGAATTTCTCTTGCTCTATAATCACGTTGGTTCCTATAACGACAGGAAAGGCATGGGCGTTGCTTGCTTGCTTGCGTGCTTCTGCGGGCTCTTGCCTTGTTCTCGTGACAGCTCTCGTTTCACCCTCTGCGTGGGCGTCAGCGTGCTTCACCTGCGGCGCGGCGTGAAGGTGGCCAAGAGATAGCGCCGGGGCGGCTCCGACGAGAAGCTCCCCGCGGCTCGTGACTCCTAGCGAGGCTGAGTCACGGTCCCACGTAGCACTTGCCGGGCAAAGGAGTGGGTGATCACCTTGAGGAGGAAAGAAGAAGCAACACATTAGCTTTATTGAAGTGTGATCCAAAATTGAGATTTTGGGGCAGCAACCCCAGAACTGGGACCGGGTGTGGGGGGGAAATCTTGGGTTATAGAAAAGCTGTGATTTCTCCTCAGATAAACCTCAGTGGAAACTACTGTGTGTGAAAGGACAAAGGACTTTAGAGGACTTGAGTTAAGGCTGATGCAAAATTTGCTGTGCTGAGGCCTCTGATGTGGAGCAAGACCAACATTGTATCGATATCAATACTGGCTTCACAGAGCATCACTTGTGCAGGATCAGATAAATGGTACTTTTTAAAGGACAAAGAGAATGTACAGTATCAGGCAGGAAAAACGGATGTATTTATACAGCCACTACCATTTGCTTGAGCCAGCAAGATGTTATGCATGTCTTAAATACTTCTACTATTTTTTTTCCTCTTTTTTTTTTTTTTTAATTGCCCTGGTCTCATGCAGATGAAGTCACTTTCAGAAGTGACTTCAGGACACAGAAATCACCTTGTAGCCATACTGAACTTTCACCTTATGTCTGCACCGGGTGTTTCTCAGCACAGTTTACTTTATGCCTACTTGTCATCCCTTGAGGCACTAGGGAAAAAGATAAAACAAGGTTTTTCCGCTTTGTCTCCTTTGGTCGCTAGAATCATATAGATTCTTTACAGCAGACATGCTGCATTTCAAGCCCAAATATGGATTTAGAGGAAATTCAACATGCTGACTTTAAAAAAGCACCCCCCCCACACACACACACAATTACGAGCTGACTTAATGAGAGTGAGAGTGAGAGGTATTTATTAATTTCAGCTCTTGGAGCCTGAATGGCTGAGAATGTGTTCAGAAACACTGATGTCACTGCAGATTCTGGGTCCGGGAAATCACTGAGTCACATGGAGACACAGAGCCAGGAAATAAAAGCAAAAGATTAAAAAAAACATATAGTAAGAAGCCGAAACAATTTGGAAGCTCATCATAACTTCTTGAAAGAAATCATAAACCTTAAGAGGTTCAGCCCTTGCTTGATCTTTTTTAGCAGCAAATAGTAGGCTTTGATTAAATGTCAGCATTTACCTTGGTTGACATATCGGGTCAGAATGTCTCCCTAGTGCAATTGCCTAATGATGTAAAGAGGAAGGAGGCACATGCTCAAATATGAACCATGGTATTGGAATGTAAACTAGAGTCTCAGTAGCTCCAGTTAACTGAAAAAAAACACTTGTGTCTCAGTAGAGAAAGGAAGGAGTGGGACTCGTTCAGATCTCCATTAATTTCCCTACCAGCCCCATTGCACAACATGTGGATTAGGACTGGAAGATGCTAAATGCTTTTAATTCCCAATGACTTCAAAAGCAGCTAGTTCAACCCAGGGCTGYGACCAAGAGGATGCTTTTGGCACAAAGCACAGCTTTGGATGGGCAAATCTCTCTGCAAAGCCTGGCTGGATTCAGCAAATAGTCAGGGGTAGAGTAGTCAGCATGGATTCACCAAGAGGAAATCAAGCTTAATCAATCTAATAGCTCTCTATGATRGCATGATTGTCTGAGTAGATGACAGGAGAGCAGTGGATGTTGTGTACCTTGACTTCGGCAAGGCTTTTGACACTGTCTCCCATAACATCTTCATAGGTAAGCTCCAGAAGTGTGAGCTAGAYGAGTGGACAGTGAGGTGGATTGAGAACTGGCTAAAAGGCAGCACTCAGAGGGTTGGGGCTGGTGACACAGTCTAGTTGGACACCCATAGCTAGTGGTGTCCCCCAGGGTCAGTACTGGATCCAGTGTTGTTCATCTTCCTCCTCAATGACCTGGATGAGGGGACGGAGTGCCTCCTCAGTAAGTCTGCAGATGATACCAAGCTGAGAGGAGTGGCTGACACACCTGAGGGCTGTGCTGCCATTCAGAGAGCCCTGGACAGGCTGGAGAGCAGCACAGAGAGGAACCTCATGAGGTTCAACAACGGCAAGTGCAGAGTCCTGCACCTAGGGAGGAATGACCTCATGCACAAGGCTGATCAGGGGCTAATCAGCTGCAAAGCAACTCTGCAGAGAAGGACTTGGGAGTGTTGGTGGACAACAAATTGACTATGRGTCAGCAATGTGCCCTTGTGTCCAGGGAGGCCAATGGTATCCTGACCTGGTTAGACTAGATGATCTCTAGAAGTCCCTTCCAACCTCGACCATTTTATGATTCTGTGAAATGGTTGCAGTTGAAAAAAAAATTAGAAACATAATTTTTAAACCTAGGATTCAGGCATGTTCTGGTAGTCAGAAAAAAATCTAAATTTCATGTAGTTTTACTTTTCTTCCTCATTTTCTCCTACAGTTTTGTTGGGAGTTTTTTTGGTCACTGGAAATGTAGAAGAAAATGGAATGTCTTCAAGGTGGAGACAGAGAAACTGAGGACCAACARGATCCATTGACTATACGGGCAGGCCTTCATGGTGCATCTGAAACCACATGGGGCTAATGCAGGCCACAACTTCTGAAAAACTAAAAAAACAAAATTATTTTTTTCTCCCTAAATTCCATATTTTCCTCATGAGATCTTAATTATATTGATACAGAGCTTCGTATAGACAATCAGAGAATTAGATAAACAGACAAAAAAAAAACCCTTTCTCTCATGGGTCAGTGAAGAGGAAATGTCTGTCTGATGACTTCAAGTGAAGCTAGCATGTTTTTGCCAAATCTGCACAAGACATCTGAGTTTCACTTCACTGCGGGAACTTTGCCTGTGGTTCGAGTTTGCTGTCACTTGCAACATCACTTATTTTTGATGCAAAGCCTTAGCTTGCATATGCTGAAGCATAGCAAAATTTAAATTGGTCTTTCTTTTGCAACTGCAGCGCTGGCTGGGGGAGCTGGAGGACGTGAGCATTGTGGGAGTCCAGCCCTTTGCACAGCTTTGGTTTTGACACCAGATGTGTCCGGCAGTGGAATGGGAAGGAGATTGTCACTCTGTTTCCTGTCTCAAATCCTTGCTTAYGGCAGCACATCATGACCTGCAGCTAGGAGGAAGCAGTCCTTTAAGGTTTCCTTTCAGGTGCAAACCACTGTAGCATGAGTCATTTTGTGTTCATACATGCCACAGGATTTTTTTCTTTCTCTCTCTCTCTGATTTGGTCTCAGATATAAAGCTCTCTGGCTCTAGAGAACATCTTTTGCTCCTGAGGAATGGGTATATGAAACATGAAGAGAGGCGCTGGGAATATGTTTGAATAAATTTAAGAGAGAAGTCCCAATGAGATGGTCCAGCTTTCCAGAATCTTTGAGAGTTTTTTTTTCATAATCCTCAACCTCTCTGAAATATGAAAATTGAGTCTGGCAGTCTTGTAGGTGGTTTATCAAAAGCTGCAGTACACTGATGCCTTCATTTTTCACCTTTGCTTTGTCACTCCTGGTTGCTYTTCTTCCAAATTTAGCTTTCTTATGGGTAGAATACAACTTTGTGGAGACGCTCAGTGATGATTACTTTACTATTGTTATTGTTAGTGTTCTTTATAAATCCCTAAATTAAGCCGCTATTTCTAAAGACGGGAAGGGCCTTAAGAGAAGCCCAGTGCCTGTGCTAAAGAGCTTGAGACCACTTCTATGGAGGAACATAGGTCCTGTGGACACCTCTTCCTCACTGCTGGGGTAGGAAGGCCAGTCAACAGGTCATACTGAGGAGAATGGTGCCTGTTGATCAAATTTCTGTCTGTGAGTTTGGGGTTCAGAGCCCACCAGCACTTCCTGAAATTAGATGCTTACGTTGTTCCTTGGGTGMAGTCACCAAACATGCTCTGCCCGCTGGAGGCAGAGGTGGCCTAGCTGTTGTTTTAACTGTGCAGGGCCTGGAGAAATGGTGATCTTTATCTTGAGGGCTTCAGATTCTGCCCTCTGCTCTCTCTTCCCCATGCTGGAGTAGGCATATCCCGGGCCCCAAGCTGAGTTGCCCTCTCTGACCTTCTGAATGAAGTTGTAGGACTTGATGCCARTTTTAAAACCTGCCAAAAAAGCTGTAGAAACGCTTGGTTAATGAACTCTGAATTCCATAGTGCCACAGCTACCTTCAGCCARTGCTGCCTGAGTCATTCATTAAGTAATTAGTTACATTTGTGTCTAAGCTGCATGTCACCTGGAGTAAGGGCATGACAGAAACTCAGAGTACTAGCCAGAGCCACAGCAAGCTTTGGGGCTGAACTGTTGTGAAGGAAGGGARTAGGTTTACAAAATGTGGATACCAGGCTTTTGGTACATCCACACCACAGTAGCTTCTGTGTCCACTGGTAGTCACAGGGCCGGGAGGCTCTGCAGCATTGCACAGAGCTGTTTGAAGTCCCACATGACAGAGCAAGAGGAAGCCCTCATCCCAGAGCACATGCGGTCCCACAGGCAAGAGGCGTGCACCAATCCAAGATGAGACCCCCCATCACCCCCTGGGCTGCCCATGGCAAAGGTAAAAGGGGATTGTTTCCCCTCAATTTAGCGTACAGAAAGTGCTCAGCACAGGGTCCGAGACATGCAGAGCTGATGTGAAGGAGTGGGAAGATACACCCAAAGAAATTAAGAGACACAGGCAGCCTGGAGGGAAACRGGTTTAGGCAGCCGTGGAGTGTACTCACTGTTATTAGACCACGCATCCCCCCTTCTCCCCTTGTCCTCCTGGCTATCACACTTGTGGCTCCTTCTTCCATGTATTTCTACAGCTGCATGGTCTAGACAACCTATCTTCTACTAAGTCTAAAGTGAACGAATACAGCTGCATCTCACGTGCTTCCCTGTTTAGTCTCGTGCATTTGCACTACTAGATCATAGGTCTTTCTTTTCTTTCATCCTCGTTTTGCTCGTTTGAACTCTCTTCGACCTCTCTTGGGGCTTATCTCTGCCTCATGACAACTTTTGATACGTTCTGCAAAGTTTGTTTCTTTAAGGCCTGACACTGGATAAGGCAGTGAAGGTTGGCATATCATCTTATAAGCACATGTGGAAACATAAACTTTGATTAATAAAAAAAGAGAATTCAGATGTTCGCAATTTCYGTTTTTGGGGGTAACTTTAAAGAAATCTTTGGCCCATTTCAAAGCACAGTAGAAACAAGGGGAAGCACCAGTCTTATTAGATTCTTTATCAAATTTGAGATATTGAAAGTGGTTTGAAAATCACCCCAGACTGTGAACAAAGTCTTTTGCAGGGTAGTTCCTCTAAGATTTAGAATAATGCTGTTTACAAGATGGTTAAGGATTAAATGACAAGTTCTGCATTGAGCTATCTGCTTTATTAATTCTATATGACTTCAGATTGCTCCAACAGTTTGGCTACCTGGAAAATTCAGTGTAATCTTTCATTCTGTAGCGCAGCTGAAATGAAGAGTCAAGGAAGGCAGTAGCAGCATTTCTAGTTGCTCTTTCCAGGAAAGAGCCAAACAGATGTGTCGCGCAGGTAACCATATTGCTACACGGTGGAAAGGTGAAACCTTAACTTGACTAAGCACAGCTGGTTATCTGCTCTCCTAAAGGAGGAAGTCATCCATTAGGGGCTTTGCAATATTTTTGTTTAGCCCAAAGGAGATGCATATCTCCTACCATGTGATCCTTCAAGTAAAATCAGCATCCATAAAACTGTTCACTGTGCAAAAGCAGCAAAAACGTACTAAAAGCCTGTGCTCCTCTCCAGCCCCACCAGGTCCTCTGGGCCTTCCAGTGACAGTGGATTGTGTGCCGACCCTCTACACTAATCCAGATTTAATTATTTTGTTTCCATTTTAGGGTATCAACTACACTAGTTCAGTGTTTGTGGGCTCTCTGGGGACCCTAGGTTTTAAGAAGCCACTTGAGTGAAGACATGCCTGGCAGAGAGCAGCAGTATCCTGAGAAAGGAGTTAGAATGAGGACAGAGTGGGATGAATTGGGTCCTAAAAGGGCCCATTTTTTTTCCCCCACTGGTTTTCAAGGAGGTGCCGACAGCTCTTTGCATCTACACTGTATGATGGGATTTAACCCCAACTAAGGGACCTTCCTTTTGATTCTTAGGGTCTTGGTGTTCCCAGGTGAGCCAGATATCTGAGCTCCCAGGAGTCTTCAGAGATCTAGGGCAGCTTTCAGGTGCCTAGACATAGATACTTGCTGTCGCCTTAGTCACTATGACATATCCTGTCTGGTCTTCAGCTGCTGCTCTGAAAAACCACGTGTCCTCTGCGGTCTTTGTCATATTTGTCAGTCCTGGACAAACATTTTGGGTACCCTTGGGCATTGCAAATACTGCCAGACACAGCTATTTAAGCAACTGTATACTGATTCAGTAAAGATCTAGGAAGCTATTTCTAGACTTAAATATCTAGGGTTATTTGAGTTGCATGTTCTGTGGTTTCCACACAGGTGCCCTCGTCCTCCCACATGTGTTGCATCACATCTGCTAGTCCTTTGCAGATCTTGCAGGCACCCAAGGGTGTCTCAAGTGACTCTAAATGCCTCTGTGACATTGATTCAAGCAAYTGACTCAAGCTCCTGAATTTGAGCCCAGCCAGTTCAAAAGACAATGAGAACCAAAAGCGGGTTTTTTGTGCCTGTCTAGGAAAGCTAATTAGTGGGATTTGAACATGTCAAGAAAAGGAGAGGACAACAAGGGAATGCAGGCATTAGTAGAAAAAGAAAATAAGAATGGAAAAGAAGTGATTTGGAAGAAAGATGGGGAGGACTTTATGCTTGTACTTCCTTCCTCATTTGACTTGTTTCTTGTTTCCTGTTTTAAGCACTTGCACTTGTAGCACTGTGGACCATGTAGAAAACTGAGTGGCTTGGGCATATGTTTTGTATGCAATTACAAACTTCCTTCCTGACCCCCTAAGAAGAAGTCAAGGGAAGACAGAGCAAACACTTTCCATGGTTGGATGGCTTCTCCACTTACCAAAGGCTCATCATTGCTATTTAATAGTTCTATAAAATCCTTGAGGGCAGCACTAAAGTGTAAGTTATAAACCTAATACTTCGAGACAGGTATGTTATTTAATGTCTGTAGTTCAAAGGCTGTGAAATAGGACCTGCTTGGCATAAAAGTTGAGATTTCAGGACACAGAAATGTGAAGCGGAGATGAGGCTGAGGAAACATATAGCTTGGGATATGTCTTGCTGTGGCTGGAAATTAGGTTTTCCCWTCCCTGACATCCATTATGCAGAGAGTCAAAAATAAATGAATATAATGCATCTTTGAGAATATGCAGAAGAGGATGCCAGCACATCTCTTGGACTTGCTGGCAAGGTTTTATGCCTTACTTTTGCACCTACCAATTTCAGATGAATTGCTCAAAGACATATGGGGTTGTTGGTGGGGATCACTCCTCTAATTTCAAGAGCTTGACTCATTTGCTTAAATTTACCCCAGGCATGAGAAATCTRTGTGGGACTGGCAGATATGACCCAGGATCTACAAGAAAGAAAATCTATCTTTGAGATTGGCAGCTTAAGGYCAGACAAGTCACCTCAAATGATACTAGACACCTATGTTTAAATGACTTAGTCAGAGCCTTGTCAAACAGTCCATAGAGATCATGAAATRATTTCTCTGACCAGTACAGATGTCTCCTTTAGGATGAGATAAACTGTGCTGTAGCAGCCCCTGATCATCGTGAAAGGAACCGAGGGTGTCCTGGAAACACCGCCATTCTCAATACTTGCATCTTTTAACTGAATCTCATCACAGTCCCAGATTATTTGTGTTTACTTCCAGTTCAACATGAACTGGTTCTCAGTCTACTTCTGAGAGATCCATGACAGATTCAAAACACCTCCTATCCTGAGGCAGGCAGCCCCCACATTGCCAAAGAGGATGAGTGAGGGCAACATTGGAGGTGTGAACATCCTCTGAGGCAGCTCAGGAGGATGTGAGGRGAATCTGGATAGTGGAAGTGTTTTTTACCACTGTAAGAGATTTTCCTACAATAAAGGTGGTAGAAAGGGCATCTAACAGCTGGATCCACAGAGATAATGAGGTATGGGTCCTCCGTTTGGAGTTAGCCACCTACGTGCCTTTACAGATGTAATCTTTCTCACCTTCACCCTGGGAGAAATGAGGCTGCTCAAGCTAAAGCTGATAGAYTCTGTTAGAAAAGTTATAAGGAACATGTCCTGAAAGCTCCAGGGATGACCCAGGCTTGCAGACTGGAAACATAATATGAAAAAACAACTGCTGCTCTGAAGTGCTGTGCATGAAGCTTGAACATCAGCTTTGAAGGCTCAGGATCATGATCTCTCTCTCTCAAGCATCCCATGAATTTGCRAAAAAAGAAAGTTACAGCTGAAATWTAATAAAATGAAGCTCTTCTCCCCCACCCCCAACCCCAGCTAATCTTTCCTTAGTCATCTCAGTTTCCCCAGACATTTCAAAGCAACAGCTGAGAATCATTTTCATATAGACCTGTTTCCACTTTCTTGCTCCCAGTACCTTGCTTCCACAGTACCTTGCTCCCAGTAAAAGCACAGCACATTCCCTCTGCTTCCACACTCACTTATGGATAATCACATTTATCTGCTCACTGCCCTCCAATGGCAGGCAGCTTCTAATGGGTTTCTGAATGAGGACTGTATCTCCTGCCCCACTAATTGAAATTCAGCRCACAGAGTTACATCAGTGCAGTGTRATGGCTGAGAATACAAATGCACAAAGCCTGGAGGGGGAGCAGGAAGGGAGAAGTTTCAAGTTTTCAAAGGCTTTTAGCAAATGTGATTGGGATTTCCTTATGTGTTGAAGTGGTGTAACATGGTCATGCGCCCAAAATCTTTGTCTAAGGGTTGCAAACTGTTCATGAGATGAATATCTGCCCCTGCCAGAGGGTTTAACAGTGAAGGTGAGCTTAGATAACTTGAATCTTTRAAACTTCACTACTTATCACTGAGAGGCCTTATAGTCCCCCCAGCCTTCAGCTGCCGTCCTAGAAGGGAACATGTTTCCTGTAGGTCTTAATGACTTGTCTACTCATGCTTTGCAGATGTTTCAGGTGCCCTAGAAGACCTCAACTGGCTCTAGGTACCTCTGAATGAGCAGTTTGGTGGAGCTTTAGGTTTTCATTGGCTGTGACAGGAGGTCATCTGCCCAGATCACATGGAGATACCTGTACATAGAGAAAGGTCTGTTGTTTGAACAGAGGTGAGATGTCCCACTGTATGGGAAATACCCATGTAGGGCTGGCAGAYATGACACAGGCTTTTGTGAAAACCATGCCTTTGGGGAGCAGCAGCTGGAGACCTGATGAGAAACTATTGGATGACAAAAATGAGACTGAGTGCTTGTGYTTAGTCAACTGAATCCTGTCCCTGAGTCATTCTTGGAGATCCAAGAATGCACCCTATTAGCTAATACTGGTCTGGTGTCTCCAGTAAACAGTTACCTACTTTTGAATCATCTCCAAAAGCACATGTCAGCCTGTGGTTTGGGGGCGGTGACTGTTGTAGAGTCAAGCTCCTGCTCTGCAGTAAGCATCCCTTTGGAAACCAGGCCAACCAGGTGACTACAGGAGGTCTTGCCTTCAAAGCTTGATTTTAGGAGACACATGATCAGAGAGGTTGCAATTTGTCTGAATCCTCTGCAGTCCCTTCTGCTACTGAGCTCCACTTTAAAAGAAACTGGGTTTCTGCCCATTTCAGTGGTGAGAAAGGCATGGATGATGTCATTTGCGGGGCAAATCTTTTAATCTCACTGTGCCTCAGCAGGGGCACTTCACTCCTTCCATCCCTTGTCCAGTAAGAGCAAAATCCCTTTGATAACAGAAGCTATGTCTCAGCCACTTTGGGCTTCACTTGGCACTTTGCTGCATTCAGTTCCCCTTGTACACACAAGGGCAACCTTGCTATTACTAAAAATGAATAATTTTGAGCAGTTTTGTTTATTTTGATCCTGAGAGAAGGCACCGTCTCCTACTCTATTTGCAGACAGCTCCTCCTAAAAGGAAGTCTGATCTCAAGAACTGTTTCTAACCAGAACTGTAATTCCAGTGGTGATAACAACAATAAACATAGCAATAACCATGCCCAAATATAGCACTTGGCATTATTTTTCTTGTTCAAGTATTACTTCCTGTGACTGTCATTCTTTGCACGCTTCCAAATCCCGGCATTTAAAAATGAGAGTCACTTTCAACAACAYCTTTTATCCAACAGAAATTATTTCCAGTAGATTGCACTGCAAACTGCAATGTTGTACCTTGTCCCATCAAGGTAGAGGTAGGGAGAGCGAGTGAATCGTGTGTCTCACGTAGTCCTGAAAAGAGAGTGCATCACCGGTGCAGGGCTTAGCTGTACACACGAATTTCACCTCATCCTTTCCCCTCTCCTCCAGAAAGAAACACCTTCTGAGGGGCCTGGGCAGAGGGGAAATGAGTTTCTAGTGAACGATGTGGCTTGCTTAGTTCCCAGAAGGTGCTGAAACCACTGGATGTGGGGCTGCGTTACAGCTAGGTGAAACAACCACTGTAGGCCCAGATGAATATCACTGTTTCCTTCCCAAATAAGTCAAAACTAGGTTGAAATACTAGCATTTTCCAGAGTAGCTATCCCTCCTTAAAAACATGCCACTGCAAAGACCTCATTTTGGTATTTCTAATCCAAAKGAAATATTTTAAAATTCCTGAATTTAGTAATTTTCTGTTCAGAGTTTTTTGGGGGGAGGAGTTGTTTTTCCATAAAAATTAACCTCAATCATTTTAGTTATCACAGATCATCTGTGCTCTGGTTTAATTGTTTCAGACTGCTGTTTCCCTTTTGCCAAACACTGCATTCAGTTCTCTCACTGGATGAACATGGTGCTTAGTGGGAATCAAGTCCTGGGTGTATCATGGAAAATGTTGTCCATACTGGGACATTGCCTCACAGTTGTAGAAGCAGGCCAAAGACACGGAAAACAATTCTTGTGAAGTCCTCATAATAATAAAAATAGGCCAAGCATGAGATCAGCATGACCCAAGCAAAATTTTTGTTTAACAAAATTCTGTTTAACTCAGGAAGGTGAAGGAAGAAGTGAGAGCTGGTGAACACAAAGTTGATACTTCATAACTGTTCAGATGGCCAGATAASGAGGGATGGAGAGCACCAAGGATGCTTTCACCTCTTATTGCCGTCCTTGCTATCACTATCTGGTATAGCTAACACTCATAACGTGGTGAAATCACACAAACCCTGGRGATATGCTTGAATAGCCTTTGGAAAAATCGGAGTGGCTTCTTTGAAAAGCATGGCAGCAACCCTCTTCAGGTGTGTGCCAACCATCAGGCAGCACTGTCTGACCCTGAAGCTTCTTGTCTGTCCAGATGYGCTCAGCAGCTGTTTGCTGGGCAATACCCAGTCGGGACCTAGGGCCTGGGCACACTGCTGCCAAAAGAAGTCCCCACGTCTCACTGGAGGAGGGGAGAACCAGCTAGGGCAGAGCAGGAACTGCCTAGGACAGCAGGTAAGAAACGCCTAGCTGGCCTTGGGCCTGGAAATGCCCTCCCACAGCCTGGAGTCACCTGCTCCGGGTGGATGCAGGTGGCTCATTTCCTCCTAGGAACCACAGCTGTGAATCCTCCTTGGCTTTATTGCGAAGGAGTGGCTTGACCTCCCTGTGAGGCAACAGAGGAAAGACCAGTATTTTATTAGCCACATCCACTATACTTTAAACTTGTGACTGACGGKATTTACAGCCTCCCTTATCAGTCTGTGTTTCTTGCTGGGTAAAGCTGATAGCTACTGGGCGCAAACTATCCTGCTGGAATAGCAATACCTTGCTTCTTACTTAGTACAAGGAAAGGCAATAGCTTCTTTTCTTAATGACTACTAATACCTTGAATGACAGGTAAAATAGGTCAGGTTGGGGTGTGCTCTTTTACGTCTTTACATTATATCTTTTATACTGAAAGATAGACCAGCCAATTAATAGATAACAGTGCACCGTGACAGGCTCACTGGGCCTCTGGAGTGCTGTTTTCAAATAATCACAGACAGATTTGTAGTCCAGAGAGGAGCATCGTGATAATTTAATCTGGCCTTCATGCATATCAGAAACCCTGTATTTCCAGTACCACTGCAAGGTCTTTGGGTCAAAGACCCATACTCATGGGGTTGCATTTGAACCTATGCCCTGGAAAAGAAAAAATCTTATTCTTTCTTCTCAGACTCCAGAGGCACTGAAAAATCAGAAAAAAAGGCTTGAAGGTATTTCCTAGCCCCTAATCTGCTATGCTCCCCTCTACAGGAGGTCAGAAGGCACCCTGCACTATAAAAAAAMCCCCACTTAATTCCATTCCTGCACCTTAAATAAAATGTAATGTTTTTCTAGAAAGTGTTCCAACTCGATCGGAAAAGCAGGACTGATTCACTAGCGAGCTGATGAGATGGTCACGTTCACCCCCTCAGGCTCCAGCCTTTGCGTCTGTGAATAATCACCGTGGAGTGGCAAAAGCAGGATCCTAATGGGATGCAGAGTGGTTTGCTCATCTCGCATCCCAAAGGTCAGCTGTCTCAGCCCATTACAGCCACCCTGGCTTAAAGTTACACTCGGGACTTGCGAAGCCGAACACTAACAGCAGCGAGATCATCTCCTCATCTGTACCAGCCACGCTGGTGACAGGTTTAGTGTGCCAGAGAATAATAGTACACATTTGTACAGGGAGAAAACACCCAAAATATAATATTTGCACTTCTTTATGTGTGTGTTGGTATGTATAGACTTATTTTATTCCGGTTGCTGGTTTTCCTACCTTGCAGTTTTTCTCCAGAAAAAGCTCTTCTTCATGTCTCAGATGTTCTGTTGGGTGTTTGATGATATTAACTGTGTCCATAGTCATGACTGCTGTAGGGTCTTTAATGTGAAGGTTGCTGGAGCTGCTTGGTGGGATGTGTCCCTTGAGTGATATTCTRAATCTGAAAGTACTTGATTTTATATACTTTAGAGAAAGATCTGACACAATTCTGTCATTACTTCCCCCTACTTCCTCTCCCTCCTTGCTGTTCACTCCAWCTGGGTTTAAGTTCCAAGCTCTTCCACAGGCTTTGTTTGATATTGGACCAGCAGCTCTACTGCTTTGCATTTCTTTCCCCCAAGAAAATGCAGCAGTTTTGAGTATCCCATCTCAAAACTTATCTATCTTCTCTGCAGGTATGATTCCAGTGACCACAGGCTACAATTCCCACGTTTTATTGCTTCACGACAACCCTGTGGAGTAGGAACAGTTATTCCTGTGCATGACATAGCAGGGTCAGGAGGAACAAAATCTGAAAGCTCAAGAGGTATTTGGGTGAGCAGCTTCCTGGGACTTCAGCAAGAAAGCCGGGAAACTCTTGATGGCTGGAAGTACCAGCTGACTGATTTGCTCAGACTCAAAAAAATTCTCTGTTAGAGCAAGGTGGGGAGCTATTACAATGACAGAAGAGAAGGTCATGACAAAAACTTTGCTATGTGAAGGAGGAGAAAGGAGAAATACTTTTCTTCCTGCTAATTTTATTTTCCAGCTTATTAAAGCTCCACTTTAAATTAAATCTAGCTTTTATTTTCAGTGGCAGCTGAGGAAATATACTTTCAGTTGAAAAACAGGCGGTTGCTCTCTGAGACAGACTTCCCCTTTGGGGCTGCCAAATCTCAATGCAACTCTCAGCTCTGTCCTCATTTAACCTGTCTCAGAGCCAAAAAATACTCAAATAACTGTCTGCTTCATGCACTGGCCATTAGCTTGGCTAACACTGATCAGGCAAATTAATTCCAGTGAATTTAAACTAAACCTTCCTGTGGCTGTCAGGCAGCTAGTTAAGACTTTCAGCTTACTGGAAAGAAAATGGAAAAGCTAAAGAAATCAAAACAAAAACCATCTCAGAAYGTATGGGTGCAGCTGTCTTTGTTGTTCTCTGCAGCGTGGAGGTCCCACCAGCCAGGCTAGCTCTAKCTTGTCCTCCTCGAAGAAGGGACTGCGGTGATATATTCCCAACATTCTTACCTTGCCTACACCAAGATTTCCCAGGACACAYTTACATTTCCATGTTATGCCCTGAAGCTCTCCCCTGAATGCCTTATCCCAGTGCTGGTGTGTTAGCCCAAGTGAGGAAGGACGTGAAAGCCTTTTCTCCTCATCATGTTAAGGACAGTGAGGGAGGAAGCTGTAGATTTTCCTTGGATCCTGCCCTTCTGTGAGCTGGTTCCTTCCAGGGAATAGCAGGCAAAGCTATCTCATACCCTTTTTAATAGAATCACAGAAWGGGTAAGGTTGGAAAGGAGATCATCTGGTCCAACTCCTCTGCTCAAATAGACCTCTATTGAGGCTATGTCCCATCCCATGGGACACAGGAGTTCATGAAAGCAAATACAGCAGCTGTCTCATGCCACTTGAAGGGACAAGACACTGTCTTACAGCAGGAGATAGTGGGTCTGGTAATACAACATCCTTGAACCTACAGTCTGAAGATGGGTACTGCAKCGGCTTGTGTCCACACTGAGACCCCACGTGTCAGGCAGAAACAGCTTGCCTCACTGGTTTCAGGGACATTGCTTGTGGATATATCTTTTTCGCATCTCTTAGTTCATCCTTAAAAGATGGTAAGAGAATGATTTTCCCCTAGAAGGCACATTGCAACCTGCTGACAAACGGGGTTGTGTATAAGCTAAGCTGGGTATTCTGTTATTAATACTGCTACCCTTATGATCATGATATTGTGAGGTTTTTCAGAAGTCTGTTAATCCACACGCGGCATCTCTCTGGAAGACACAAGTGGTAAAAAAACCATTTCTCTTGTACCCAGACATTGCACTGGAGGTGGGAAGACAAACGCAGGAATCCCCCAAAGGCTGACAGAGAAGTGTTACATGAATTGCAATTAGTATTCATCTCCCTGAGAGATAATGACAAACCCTGCAGTCATTATTTCCTCATTTCAAATGAAGCGTCCTGAAATACACACACAGGGACATGCACATGCAAATATATATGTGACGGTGTGTGGGTAAATATGAAAGTATTTTTCTGTAGCCGTGACAGGCTAAGTACCCAGGAAGGACAAGGACTGTAAGTATAGTTGGAAAAATTAGCCAAGCTTTTGAGCATATAAGATACCAGAGATCTGAGGAAAGGCCCGCATGCCCAGAAGTTTCTCTGATTCTCCTTATCTCACTGGTTGACTCTAATAAAAGATGTTGAATCTATATATAAATATTTCCTAATTATGTATTCATATCCATATATGTGTATTTGTACACATGTTTATCTATATAAAGAGAAGTTAGCAGGGATGAATATTTTTAACTTTTAATCTACCTTTAAGGCCAAATTCAACTTTTAAGTGAGCCAAGCCCTGGTGCAGTAGATTCACCTTCAGTGCAATTAATTTCTAATAACACTCATATTTTGTGTAAGCAGCTGCTTTGCTTCATGCCTCCTGCAGACCGGTATCTAGTGTAACTCCAGGCAATGTCTAGCACACACGTCTCGTTGAATGCCTATCTAAAGGAGGGAAGACACTGCACTGAGACTTAAAATGAGGACCTGATGAAGAGAAACATCAATTCAACATTGTTCAATGGATGCTGGCTGCAACATCAGCTGCCTCCTGAGGGTGGATAACAGAATGCAGGATGGCATGTATGTACTCTTAGTGGACCTGGTGCAGAAAGCTGTTTCAGACATAATAAAATGGAGGAGATAAGCTATAACCAAAACAGATAACACAGAAGAACATTCCCAGGCTTTGCAACTGCTCCAGCTAAAACYCACGTGCAACTTGAGTTTGGGATCCTTTACAAGGATGGCCGCTGTCACCACAGCAAAGGAACGCAGACTCTGTTGTCACTATGCAGCATGGGTATGTTATGATTGGTGCTCCAGCTCCTCTAGCACGGTGACTGTGGTGGCCAACCCCACTGCCATTTACGCTCAGTTTTCCCTAGTTTGCAGACCGCTCTTAGGTCACCACCTGCCCCTGTGGCTACCACGACTGAAGAAGCCCTGGCAGGGTTGGACAAGCTGCTGCATCAAACCAACATCCTTTAGTGAAATGAAACTGAGACACAGCATGATGTCATCTGCAACAGATTGTCACAGACAAGTTATCACTCCTAATGCAGGCCTAGCTCCCTCCCCGTGTTGCTCTACGGGACTGTCAGGCTTTGTCTGGGATGTCGCTCTCTGTCCATCCATCTGCTAGTCTAGCATTAACTGAGTTATCCCGGAACAGAATGCACACTGTTGTGCCTTGTTGTCCTCTCAAGAGCCAACATCTGCACCCATAGCAGAGCAGGAGAAACCAAAACTGCAAGGAGATGACCTCCAAGGCTAAGAGGATCTCTACTTCTCCACTGAGCTCTGCTCTGGTTTAATTTCCTCCTGTCTTCTACAATTCTTCTGACTCATTAATGCCACCACTCACGACTGGACCCACCCTGACCCACAGTTCCTGGGGCCATCATGGCCAGGACGAAACAGGCAATGCCAGCTCTTACCTCCATCTTCTCTGAGGTGCCCTGGTCAGCAGTAAAAGAACAGTCAACYTTTGGGCCAAAGGCAGTTCCTAACCACCAGGGCAGGGAGGGCTCATACAGTTTCCCATCAAGTTAAAGAGCAAGGAGACTCTCCCTTGCACACACCAGCTGAATAAGCTTATATGGGGATTGCATTAGGGGGTGGATCATGGAACAAACCCTGGAAGTCCTTTCTAGCCTGTATTCCTGGAGACTTAATGAGTTTAGGAATTTAACCAAGTTGAGGCTGGAGCTGGGTGAAAATCGTGCAAACCTACTGTTTAAGAAGGTTGGGATCAAGCTACAGCCTGAACGGGTTAAATATATCCATCAGGAACTGGCAATTACAGGATGTCTTTGCTTCTGTTTCCCAGCTGTTTTCACAAAGGGTATGTTGCTGTCTGAGTCTGCCCCAGCCCGACTGTCTGCAGTAAAGTCAACATTCCCAGACGGGCTCCAATCGGAGCGTCTCCGCTTAGCTGAGCAATGGGCTCTGCAACACCTGCCCTGGGCAATGCTGGCTAAAATCCTCTTCTGCCTTTTCACTCAAGCTCTGGACTGCRAAAAGTAACCCAGTGTGACTGTCAGGTAGCTGCAGTAAAGCCCCYGGACAGGGTCAGGCTGTAACAATAATTTTTTTAATGAATAAGAGGGCTTTGAATGATCTCATGGTATGTTGATAATTTTATTCTCATTCTCGCTAGCTGATGAAAAAAAGAAAGGGATAAATTGTGTACTGCTGCCTGATCCTGAATAAACTGGCTGGAAACTTCACAAGATACATGCAACATAATCAGACTAGAGGGAGACCTTTCTACCAGATGTCTGAAGCCAAGATCAGATAAAATTTTCAGCAGGGTCTGATTTATGGTCTGGCTTGACAAATATTCATACGGGTGTGAAAAAGCTTTTGAAGATGGGCCATGGAGCATTGCAGCCTTGGTCGTTTTGGTCGTAAGCTTGCTGTATCTCAGATTGTTTTGATATTTCAGTTCATTTCAGCTCCAGGCTAATTTTTCTTGCTTCAGTTAAACTTCAGGTTTGAGGCTGAAGATGTTTCACACATGACAGATTGACGCTTGGTATCTAAGGGTCTTGCAACGCTGGCTGTGACCGAGTTTGGTCCAAACTATATGTTCGAATGAATCAATCTGATAGATTGAAACAATTTCTGTTGGCTGTTTGACACCAGCCTCACCTTACTATCAGCAAAAAGATCAGTAACGAGTAATTTCTAATAAACCCACAGAGTCCTGCCTTGTCATGTAAGACCTCTGCCCTTTGCTTGCTTTAAAACCTGCATTTCTGTGGTTCCAGATGCCAGAGGTAACGGAAGACAGTCCTGCTTGTAGTTTTAATCATTTAGTRTGCGTGCAGAAATCTGAATGCAGACACAGGCATCTGAGGACAGGGGAAGAACTGAGGGCAAAGACAATATAAGGTTGCAAAAGACGCRTCTCCTGACAGCTGTGGTGCAGAGAGCTGTGTTGCATAATTCTGGAAACCTATAGGAATATGAAAGAAAGGAAGCATTTCATGTATACACAAGGCAAGGAGGCTGTCAATTATTTCTCAGTATTTTCTGGAGTGTTTTTTCTTGGAATAATCAACATTGCCTGATTGCATTATCTTTGGAAATATAATCTGGAATGCAGCATTCGCAGTCCCACATGCACTAGTGTATCCTGTGTCTCTCTAACAGTAGCAGTAGTGGCTGAAAATGCCTGTCTGTCTAGGAAAACACATGAAATTTGGGTAACGTGGAGATTACAAAAAAGAAGAGTCTGGGATGACAGCTTGCTTCCCTTGTGTGACTGAGAGTGTGCCTCTGTGTAGACTTTTTTCCTGTATAGTTATGAAAGTGACTTAAAGACAAATGCTGTCTTTGCAAGATCCAGTTCCCTTGTTTATATAGGTAAATAACGATGCTACCAATGTCTTACGTAGYGTTTTCAGCCCCTGACCTCAAAGAGCTTTACAAAGCATGAGGAGGCAAGAGTGAGGAATCAGAGTCAGCTTTTTGCAAATGGGGAAATAGAGGCATGGAGAAAGAAAGTGACTGCTTCTTGAAGGTCATCATCAGCCATGGAGGTGAAACCTTAGCCTTAATCCCATGCTACGTGCCCTGACAACACTGCTTTTACAAAGCCATATTTTTTTCAAAGTGCCTGCAGTTGCCCAGGTCTTCATGACTTGGCTGGATTAYTGATGTTTTGAATCTCCTTTCTAGCCTAAATATCTGAGTTTGTTTATGGGGAGAAGAAATTTGTTGCCCGCTGYGGGTTGACGTGGCTGAAGGAGCACTGAAAGACAGAATCACAGAATCACAGAGTCATGGACTCATTTAAAAACCTCATCTTGAAGCCAGCTGATGGCACACACATTTGACCAAAAACACCCGATAAAGATTTTCGGATGAACAATTGCTATGAGCTTGTGGAAGTTTACACAGATTTTGAGGCAAACAGCAAGCCAAAATAGACTCCCTACAAGAGCGAAAGCCAGCAGTGGGTTGCTGTGGCACGAGGCACTAGGGTGCCTTCCCATCTATTTTTGTCTTTCTTTAGTTTTGTTACATCACAGCCCAAATTTCCAGAGAAATACCAGCTCTATTTGAGCTTGTTTCAGGGCGCAGCTTCTAATCCCCTTAGTGGTTTTGGATAGGAAGTATTTAAAATGGGTAAGATTTCTATGCATCATTCATTAACTCTGGAAATCTGACTTTCCTGAAGATACTTACGGGGTGCAGGAAACAAAGAAATGATTAAAAAAAAAAAAAAGGAAAAGAAAAAAAGTGAAATGAAAGAAAAAAATGCTGCTGGCATATATGTAGATAATTACATTTTTCCTTGTTGACGTTTGCTGCTCTGCTTGCTTAGTAAGCATGTTTTGCCAGTGTGTAAAGAAGAGGGTGAAAAGGTTGGTAGCATTGACCAAATAAGCCCATTCCACTCTCTCCAAAGCCTTTTCTCTGYTTCTGCAAACTTGCGTGTGGAATGAATCTCTAAACCTAGAACTCCTTGGATCAAGTAGAAAAGTCTTTCTCTTTTGATCTTATGGCACCAAGCCCAGGCAGTCTGCCAGGAGAGCCTAGCTATTGGTAAAATGCTTTCCAAGAGTTAAGCCCTCTGAGTCCCTTTAGGAAAGCTGGGCCAGAATTTCAACAGAAGCAGCTATCCTCAGCTGTCATAGCCATTGCTATAGTAAAGATTGTATCTCGAGACAAAAGAGAACCAGCAAAGAAAAGGATGTTTCTAGGTAAGAAAGTTCTCAGAGGAAAATCTGTTTCTAAGATCATCCCTAAGTAAAATGTTACCAACTTGTAAAATGGAGAAATCCTCATTATTAGCTACTGAGGGCTGAAAATGGCTTGTTGTCTCTTGAATGTAGATGCTAAGGAGACCTAGACCTGCTCAGTGTTTGCACGTGAAGACACCACACRCAAACTGAAGAAGTCAGGAGCAGGCATTAGACTCCAGGAAACGAWGATTTGGGGAAGAAAAGAAAAAAGAAAAARGRGAAAACGCAACATAAAAAGCTATTAAGCAGCTTTGAGCTGGCAGAGGAGAAATGAGGAGAATTTTGCTCTGCTGATTCATGGATATAGACAACTACTCAGCTGTGTGTTGCTGACTTTGATGCCTGTTTACAGGGATTTCCCTACTATCAGCCATGGGGCAGCTGGGCCTTGGTGAAAAGAAGAATCACATAGTTTTATCACATGGCCAGTGGTGAAGATAGGCTGCACAATGAGCTACTTTCTTGCAGYACTGAAGAAGGACCTTTAGTCAGACTGAGAAAACAATATCATCTTAAAAACTCTCTGCTTCCTCATCTGGCAGTAACTCCCAAGGGGTCAGGCTGGCTGGGAACTGCTAGAAGAGTTACTTGCTTAGGGATTTTGTCCACTTGGGTACAAAAGCTAAAAGTTCACAACTCTGAAGTCCCAGATCAAATCTTTCTAGGCTATAGTGACCTTGAAGTGCAGGAGGTTAAAAGGGGACATGGATTTATTATGACCTTAGTGCTACATACAGTGCTATCAAATACCAGTGAATTCCCAGAGCTTTTCAAAGTCTGTGACATGGGTTCACATGCCTTTGAGCAGAGGCAATGCTCACCGGAGTGATCTCACTCATCGAGGATGAAAGAAATGATGGCATCTTTCTATTTTGGTGGAGAAAAAAAATCCGTTTCAGGAGATACACTATCTCCCAGGCTGTGTGAGTGCCCTCTGATTGCTGCTGGAAAAGTGGGCTTTCTACAAAAAATACAAACAGTCGCAGGCACATGAGGAGAGGATCACAGAATGATTGAGGTTGGAAGGGACCTCTGGAGATCATCTAATCCAACCCCTTTGCTCAAACGGGGTCACCTAGAGCACGTTGGACAGGATTGCATCCAGGTGGATTTTGAATATTTCCAGAGAAGGAGACTCCACAGCCTCTCTAGGCAGCTTGTTCCAGTGCTGCTTTCCACTCTTCAAGGCCTGGTTTCTTGCCCTTGGGTAGTGAGGAAGACATATGTAGTTTCACTGGCTCCTTTGTAACCCACAGAATGAGTACRAAATGGTATCTCTCTGAGGAGCTGTTCCATGGATATGTCATCAGGATTGTACATTAGCCAAAGTTTCTTCCTTGTAAAAGTTTTGCTACTGCTTAATTGATGACACATCATTAGTTGAATATATTTAGGTCTTTTTATGTTCCTGTGAAACTAGTAACATTAAACAGGGCTTAGCATTCCCAGTAAGAGGTCAAATCCCCCCTCCCTCCCCTTCTTCTTTAGGAACAGGGAATATCTCCATGTGTGTGTAAAATTCAACTCAAGACAGTTTCCACAGTCAATTCAGCCTGTTGCTCAGGCTCCAGGCTGTGTGACTGCTGATGTGTTTGGCAACCTCTTTAACTTGCTTCTTCCCCAGCAAGGCACAAAGGATACGTCAAAAGGGATGTGAGATTTCACACGTCCTGGTCTCTCACAGCTCAGGGGAAGAAATGCTGCATTCAGTCAGAGCCAATTTGTGGGACATCCCATCAAGAGATAGACAGCAGAAAGCATCCTGCAGGCTGTCTCCAGTGATGGTTTTGGAGAGTGGAGGCCTCAAGAGAAGGGGTCAGATACCTTTTTATAGTCTGAGCTATAATAGCCTGGCTGGAAGTATTGAGCAAAACAGACTTTTGGTGCAACATTCAAGAGCTCTGCTCTATTACTTGGTAATGGTCTCGAGGAATAGCCACATGGGTCTCCTACTGATGTTCATGGACTTGTCTAACTTGTCTATGCCCCTACAAAACTGTAACACAGGTAGGCTTTATCCCAGCAGATGGACCACAGATGCTTTGATCTCTTGGTCATAAACACATRCATGGCTGTTTCCRATTAACTTGGTGGGATGGTTGGCTKCTCCTTTTCCCTGGAGAGKCCTGAGACATGCCAACAGGCACAGAAGACTGCTTATCTGTAATCACCCGATGTTCCTGCTTCTGGGGTGCAGCTGGGACTTGTGGACGTGTGTGCTTGTGCCCCCATCTAGTGGTTGTCCCCAAGCCTACAGTGCATCCCCTCCTGTTCCTCAGGTGCCACTCTGAGGATGAGGATGAGGATGGGAGGGCAAAGTGATTCTGCTGTTGATCATCTTYGGGATCTACTAGACTTGAGACTGTGCATGTCCCTTTGCAACCCAGATTTACAACACATTTCCCAGCAGCAAATTAATCACACATAAAATCCATGTCGTGAGAAAGGATCAAGATCTGATAGTTTCCTACTCCTGTCCAGGTTCCCAGCACCTGGTCTGGAGCTGCAGAATGTGATGTCACATAGAGCCCATCACCTTGGCTAGAGCTGTAAAGAAATTAAGGGGAGAAAAGATTTTGGTAAGGATAAATCAAGTTTTCTTTGACCCTCCTGCTGATGACTTGCTTTTGTGTAAGCGAAGTTTTATTTTGCAATCTGTTTACAAAGCAAAAAATCACACAAAACCACCACCAGATGGTGGGTCTAGATTCGAGATGCTTCTCAAGGCACAAAATGAATTTTCAAGCAGAGATGACGTCGTCTGAAGTGGAAGTGGAAGCTGTGTATAAATGTTTGGCCATTCTGTCAAAGGTTGAGTTACAAGATGATGTARTTTTGGTGACAAACATAACTGGAATACTCTGATGAACCTAGGACATTCAAACAGTCATCTGCCTCTTACACAAATAAGCAATACTCATCAACTCTGGTGGTAATACAAAGGCTCTCTATTTCCTCTAGGTATTTTTACAGCTTTTGTTACAGCATTGTCTCAACACTTTATCAACCTTTCTGTATTTCCTTCCACAGCTCCTTAGTCAGGCAGGATGTCAGCATTATTCCCATTTGAATGATGGGAAAAAGTGCACCAAAGATCCCACAAGAAATAAGCAACAAAGTAGAGAACTGAACTTTGGTTTCTGCTTGCCACTGAGCTSTCTTATCTTAGATATATCCGTAAAAACTCCACCATATCCCTAGAACCCAACAAGATAGAGAGGTCGCCACCGAAGGCCAAGGCACGTCACCAGCACTGCTCGAATGCTTCCACCTCCTGAGGYGTCTGTGAGAGCAAAGTACCGTGTCTGACACTCAGTGGGTAAAAAGGACCACTCATTTTGCACTTAGATGGTGCCYATTGCACTGTCTGGAAGTCAGGCTTCAAAAGAGGTGCTGGCAGCAGCTGGGAAGAGAGAACAGGAAATTCCCTTAGGGCATTACCTAAACTGAGTTGTCCCAGATAGATTTCTTTAAGCACTTACAGAAATGATTTCTGATAGTGATTTAAAACCACTGGGAAAAGACTTAAATTAATTCTTTCCTTTACCCTCTGTCCCTTCTTCCTTTGTTAACCATCCCAACCTTGCTGAAACTGGCTTCCCACACTACACAAATAGCAARCCCCTAGAGATCTTAATTTTGCACAGTGAATAAATACATTTTAAGCGCATCCCTCAGACTTTCTGGTTGCTTTTTTACAACATACCTGGGATACTTTTGGAGGCATAATATCATTTTTTTTTAACAGAGATAGCGCAAGTTGGATGAAGCATTTCTATTGTATGACTGCTTATGTTTGTAAGTATAACATCTTGTGTAAAAGACTGCTGATCAGGATACGCTGATAGGAGAAGATCAACACTGACTGTCAGTCAAAATATAGCGTCAAGAACAGTGCTCAGRAGTTGAAGGTAGGCTTGACGTTACTCCTGAATTTTGGTCTAACAGCTGGGGGCAAAGCAAGCTATCAGTGACCATGTATTATTTGCATTTTTCCAAAACGTTGCTATTAGCTCTTTGGTGTATTCTTTCTGGTTGTTTTGAAGTAATCTGCTGGCCTCTGAAGAAAAAAAGAGAAGATCCTTTGCTTTCTTTGTGTAGAAATTGGTAGGCTTTCTTCAGCAAGATTGCTTCATGCAATACTTATACCTCATCAGATTATAACACAAAATGACCATTACAGGATAGGCCAAAGGTCCATCTGAGTCCTGTGTCCCTTCTCCAGTAGTACTAGGGCTGGATGGAAGTGAAACATAAAGCAAGCACACAGTGATGCTCTCTGAGTTAACTCTCCAAGACTCCAGTGCTTCATGGCTCTTGGATTTCCAATAGCAGAGCTAACATATTTGTAGTTAATAATGCCTGATGTATTTTTATTTTATGGATTTATCTAATCATCTGTTGCAGCCATGTGAAATGTTCACATCTGCTGCACTTTATGGCACAGTTAAACTCTGCAGGGTSAGGTCCACCTACTTCTATCTGTTTTGAACAGTTATCTGCTAGTTCCATCACTGATTTCCTTTAGAAAAAACACTGAAAGATCACTCCCTTTTCATCTCTTTCAGTTCACTTGTGATTTTCTAGCCAACTCTCTTACTCCACTTACAATATCCTATTTCTAGCTGGGAAATCCTACTCCACTTAATTTCTTATCATGCACAGTTGGATCCATAACTCAGACCTCCTTACCACTCTTGTCTGTACCTTTTCCAGCTTGACTGGTCTTTTTTTTTTTTTTTTTTTTTTTTTTTTTTTTGAAAACAAGAACTATGCTTGATATTCAAGATGTGGAAAGGAGGTTACAAATACAGTCAGCATGGGCTGATTTGTGTGATTTAGGTTGGATATATGAAAGCTGGATGTCAAAACCTGAATCTCTTTTATGCTTGCTAGGAAAAAGCAGTCCCCTCTAGAGGTGATTCACCTCAGCCCTAGGTAGGGGTTCAAAACAGGACAGATGAATCGCTCTCCAGAAGACTATATTTTTCTTCACGCATTGTCAAGGAAGTTTTGTTTGACTAGTTGAAGTTGAGACATCCCAAGCTTTAATGTCTTTCTTTTGCTATCAGGTTACATTTTGCTGAAGAAAGTCTATCTGAACTGAATTTTGCCTTTTTTTCTGACCCCCTTGATTTCCGGCATCTCTGCTCCGTCATTCTGCAAGCCTTCAGCCTAACGCCAGACTCGTTTTCTCAGCTTTTGCTGGCAGATTCTGTGTTTATATTTCTGCTATTCTGATTTTCCTGCCTTTTCTTGTTGATCTTGTCTTTCTCAGGTTTTCCAATAAATCTGAATTTCCTTCCCATTCATCCAATGTCCTTCTTCACATCCACCTTGAGTTGTCCCCAGACTGCTTCTCCATTTCTCCAGATTCTCACAGAGGGAATTGGAGTGAGAATAATTTCTAGTATACACCCTTTCCAGGCCTTTTTCTACCAACAAGAGCAAATAGCACTGGGTAATGCCTTTCAAAGGGGCACTTAGAGTTAAAACATCTAGTCACCAGCTTTCTCGGACATGGTGGGGAGAAGGATGACCTGGTATATCCATTTCACCATCCTCTCAAATCAAGTTCGCTTATGAGAAGCCCTCTTGGCAAACACTGTCCATTTCAAAGAGTAATAAACTGGCCTTCTTGGATGTAGGTTAGGTTGCAGTGGGGCTGGAAGAGAGAAGAAAGAAGATTTTCCAAGCCCTGCAGTGATCTCAGATTTGATAAACCCACTCTTTTCCTTTCCCCTCCCTCCCTCACCTCCCAGGGGTACRACTCAAGTACTTATGAATGCAAATGCTTTTTGGGTCAAAAGCAGGTCAGAAAATGCTGTGCAGACAGGATAACACAGCCTCTGTTCCACCAAGGCACATATTACAATCCTCTGTTTCACTGGGGCACACATTGCAACATAAAAAAATAATAAAGCCTGTGCCCCTTAAKTGCCCTGTTCTCACCCTCTGCCCTCTCTTCACGTCCCCCTCTTCCTTCTCTGACTCGCGTCCCATCCTGGCCCACAGAAGATTTGGCACGGTAAAGTCACAGAAGCTGAAAAAATCAATATCRGACTGATCTGCTGAGCAGTCCTGGAACTGTGTTTCTAAAAATGGCCAGGGTTATATAATATTGGAGGGGTGGTGGAGGGGGGGGAGAAAGGATGGAAAAACACCATCAAAAGCTAGTGCTGTGCTCGTTGGCCCTGACTTGCTGCGACGACAGAGAGGTTTCTCGGGAAATGCACCAACCTACTGCACAGCCCTCTGTGATAACAYGTACTTGGTGCCAGTGGCTTTTGGAAGAGAAAACACAATTCTCTTTGCTTCCCAAGGCACAATGCCAGGTTGAGACCTTGCTTTGGCTCCTCATTCACCTATGTAAAATCCTCTTTAAGTCATTTGGGATTGTTTTGACCCTTATTTTTTGCCTTTCTGTGCTCAGTGTAGGTAGTCAAGGTCTGGTACCCTTGGGCAGAGAGCAGCCCAAGCTTCTGCTTTCCATCTTTGGTTGCTGCAGTCATCCCAGTGATTAAATAAAGTCCCTTTGCTGCATGAATAGTGCTATGGGCTGTAGAAGACACACTGGCATAGCTTGTATTTAAGTGTAAATCCAGAAAAACTCCTCCAGATCCACACTGGTTTCCCCACCCTCATAGCACAGCCCACATGGACCTCTACGTAATTCCATTTTTCTGATTGCTCCAGGGATGATGGCATCTTGTTAACTAATTGGCTCTCATGACAGTCCCATGTCACATCTAATTCAGGTCAGAGGGAGGGAAAAGCCAATGTCTATCATCACACAGGGAGTCAGTGGCAAATGGGGAACTTGGACACACTCTCCTTAGCTGGCAGGTTTCCACTGCTCTCCCTTCTGTTTATGGTGCCCTCAGGCATCGCTTGATTCACAACAATCTTTGTTGATTGACACAACAAAGACAWTTACAAACTTTTGAGACTCAGGTCCCTGCTCAGCCTTCTGCAAAGATTCTCCAGGAAGCACAACCAGGCTTTGGAGCAGGGCTGCAGGACATTTGTACATTAGTTATACTTTTACCCTGGGTGACCAGCAGCTTCCTGATCTCTAAGTACTGATCCTATTTGTATTCTGACTGCTATGCTAAGAAGTATTGTACTGACCTAGCTACCCTCCTTACTGGAGATAATGATTACATAATCTAACTTATTATCTTACTTCCTGCTTTTAAAATTCGGAAACATGTTTACACACTAGACCTGGAAGTCCATGGTTTATTACCTTAACAGACACTTTAAGAACTAGTTGGTAAGTAATACAAGAAATCTAAATCCTTCTGTCCCTGTTTGTTTTCCCCTGAGCAATAGCTAACAYAGGTCACACTACACTGTGAACAGAGAAAGCCATACTCAGTGGAGAATTATAATGACCTGAATTATAATGAGGCTGTAAAGGCACCTCTGGTCCAAATTCAACTCTTTTAACGTAATTTCCAGCCTGGACTACACTTAAGACTGCCTTGATCAAAACTGCCCCATGTGTAAAGAGGCTGGAATAGYACTGGATGCTTAGAAAGAGGTGGTATGGAAATAATATGGAAAACCAAATGCAACTGATAGAAATCATCCTCTTTAGGAGTGAAGCTAGAGGGGATATTCACCTTCTATAACAAGGAGTTGTCTCCATCACTTCTGCTTCAATTCAGCAACACTGACCCATTCTTTAAGAACGTTTCCATAAATGCATGGAAAAAGAAGAGGTTTTGGGGGAGAAGAAGCTGAAAAACATGTCCCGCTGTATGAATACACTAAGTATCTTCACACTGCCACCTTCCAACTTTTTATCATCACAACCTGAAACTTCACTTAATAAAATTATCTGATGGTAAATACAAGAACATGATCTGTACCTAGTCGTGTGGGCATAGATTAACTTTATTGCTGCTCTCATGGCCTTTATAAAGAAAAGGATAATCAAGTGTAATTCAGTGGATATATTTCTATTAAAACTCATGTGCCTGCAACTGTCTGGGTTAGAACATGCACAGGCTTAGTGTAATGCCATTCCAAATTAGGTCATTTTAAATGATACAACAATCATTGCTAATGCTGCTGCATCATGCTGGGCTGTCAGATAGATCCCAGGGCTTTAACACAATGTTATATATATATTTATACAGTTGCCCATACTTCTTTAATTAGGAGATGGAAATGTTAATCAGAGACAAAGGAGAAAATGCCAACAAAGGCAGATCATGCTTCCGTTCATACTGAGGCGTTCATTGCTGACAAGATAGAGCTGCATCAGCTTTTTCTTTTGCAGTTGTATTTGACTCTGTTAAATCCTRTTGATTCATGACAGTAAATTGTCCAGAGTGATGTCATTTTCCAGGGGAGGCAGAGGGGCAGAGTTAGAGGGCTGGGGTATGCCTATGCTGTCAGCTCTGTTGGAGGCTGAGGCTACATTCGTGGCATGAAGCAACACTGCCTAGATTGGCAAATCTCATGACTCGGGTTAGACAGAGATTTGGAAATGCTATGCAATATGAGGAAACCTAGAGATGGTTGTTCTTACTTGGCATGGGTCAATATTCTTGTTGCTCAACTGGAGGGAATCAGAGCACTAGGATGGTGAATACCACTGCAGCCCTCTTGGCCAGCTTTTCCAAAGTACAGGGTAGATGCAGGGGATGGGGCAACAGCAAGCAGTCTGGATGAAACTTGAATCAGAGCGATTAAGTCTGATTTATCTTCTCTTGGTAGGGTGTGCCCAAGTCATCTGTAGTATGTAGTGGAAGGATAAGTCTGAGATTTGGACTTTGTTTTTATGTTGTTTACTGTGAAAATGGGAAAGAATGAAATAAAGCATATCTGACATTCACCCGAAGGCAGGCTTGACCTTTGATCGTTGTGCTGAACATCTCTCAGTCTTAAGATGTGTTGGAGCTGGCAGCAAACATTATAGTTTGTGACCATATATGATCTCAGCCTTGGATCTTCTTTTCCTCTGTATGTTAGTTAACATAGTGACATTGGCTGTGATGAAGACTTTCCTGAGGGACTTTCCTGAAGACTTTCAAGAGGGACTTCACAGATCTGCAATGCTTGCCCAGCAAGTCATTAGGTATGATTAAGCTGTGATATGGTATTTTGAAGTCCACCTGGACTGGACCATGTCGAATGACCACCTCAGTCTTTCTGCAGAGGATCTGGCATGCAGAGGAGAAAGAAGTGAGAGAAATGGAGCACAAGTCAGAAAGCTCGCAGCCAGATGTTGACCCAGAAAGCAGCCATCTGTACCACCATAGGAAACTGAGCCTCCTGTAAGCTGCGACAAACCACCTTAGAGCATTTTGATGAGAATAAATGTGTTCTAGAAATGAAAAATAAAACATGTTCCATCCCAAGAGACATAGCTTGCTTGGCAAAATCCCTGGTGCATATGCAATTAGGCTAGCAGTGCTTTTATTGGCCTAGTTTATACCATTGTAAGAGGCTGCAGAATTACCACGGTAGCAAAAAAGGCTTTGTCAGCACAYGTTGTGTCTCTACAAGACTAAGTTTCCCAGGCAACTGGGAGGTGAGGGTGGGGTGGCAGTGAGCAGCAGCCATCCACTCCCACTCCTCCACTGCAGCGTGGAGGTAACTTAAATATTTTTCTGTATCTTACTGTGAGTCCTTTTTGCTTCCTTCATCTTCCTTCCCGGTCAACAGTTAGCAAACTGCCACTGGCAGATGGGTTCATCAAACAAGGCAGATTCTTTCTGTTGGGCCATCTGGGTTCCTCTCTGACAGCAGTCTCTTAATGTGGCTTTAACCCATCACATAACATGCCCCTGTTTGCACCAGGCTGTCCCCATCCTTATGGGAGACATTTCTGTCCCAGCAATGCTAGTGTCCTCTGATGTAGACAGRTCTTGTAGGTGTGTTGCTCAGAGATGCAACAATGTTTTCATGACTGGAAGCTGAGGCTGATATAAGATGACCTTGTTAAGCTTTAGGATTTTCCCACCTCTCCCATACACTATAGCTTTCCCCAGAAAACTTTGCTCTATGTCATTAGGACCAGAATGGAAAAGGGCAGGGACTGATTGCAAGGTTTTGTGGATTATGGACACATACTATGGGGAAAAAGCTATGGAAATAACCTGAAAGTGCAACTGATTGATTATAGTTTCGTTATGAAGAGTAAATAAAACCACTAACTATTACAACCCTCATTCAGCTCTGAAGTGTGGGACCTTCATGGGTAGTTCCTTCATGGCAGTTAAAATAAATGTTGTTGATTATCTACAGAAGCGCTTCTACCAAAACCAGAGCCTGAAGTGTAGTTGCAAAAAARGGCCATTTTAACCAGAAGTCTACTGTAGACAAGTCCTCAGTGTGAAGTCTTAGATAAACATCGCAAAAATTTTTAGAGCCCCATATTCGTGATGGAAGGGATACTGCAAGCCCCATAATGGAATGAATGCTTAGGAATGAATGTTGAGCCAGCTCTCGATACCAAAGCAACCTTTCACGGGCAAGCAAGTTGGGCAGTATCTGTTTCAAGGTGCTGTACCTTCATATGGATGTTTATGCACTCCAAGAGTATTTATGCACATAATCATGTTTCTATGAACCCTGGTTGAATTTCCAGACAGCCTTAGATTTTCCATGGCTTTATTTTTCTTATCAAGTGTATAAACTGTGAAGTTACTAAGCTTGTTTCTCCAGTCTTGAAGAACTTGATGTTATTCTCTCGAAACTGACTGAGTCAATCTGGAGGCTTTCGGTTATGCCAAATCCCCAGGGAGATTTAGTTTGAAGTAATAGTACTRGTACACAATTTGATATCAAAGTGGAAATCAAAAGAAAAAAGAGTCTTTTGCAAATTTAAAATCCATGAGAATTGCCACAGTGCAGATTTAGAAAAAAAATCAAATCTTTTGGAAAATTATTTTGGAATATCTTTTGGAAGATATTTAGCTTTGGCAAACCATGTTGTTTTGAGCTGCCTCCTATTCCCCAAAGAACCTTCAGAGTAAAATAGAGAATTGTTTCCAAAAAAGAATAATTATAGCTTGCATAACACAGTCTTGCATTCAATTACAAAGTCAAATAAACGAATCAGGACATCTCGCTTGTACAAACAATGTCGAAAGTTGCAGGAGGGAGCGTTTCATGATACCTCAGTTCTATCTAACTTCATTTKGTTCTAAATTTGAAAGTTCAAGAGATTTTACCAAGCTTAAATAATCTTTATCTTTTTCCCCACTCTGCCTTGCTTAAGATCTAGCCTGATACTGAATTCTGAGGCTTYGGGTAGAGAAAACAAAGGTAAAACTATCATAGTTTTCTCCTTGCATTTRTCTGTGATTTCTCCGAAGTCTTCAATAAGTAAATAATTTTGCACCTTTTTCTATATTTATTTCTCTCCTCTCTTTATTTAGCTCATCTCTTTTAGGCTGCATAGTCTTTGGGGTATGGGGGTCTCTGCTATGTTTTTGAACACTGTGTAGGGGCATGGRGATCTGATCTTGGCTAAGTCTCTATGTGTGACTGCAAAACCCTGAGTAAACAGATAACAACCAATTCAAAGGTGGTTAGCTCTTTAGGTCAGATAATTGTTTAATACGGCTCATCCTAAATAACTCTGTTTTGTCGTGTTTTGGAAATGAGGTCTGATATGATAATTCTGGGGAAGTTTGCTCTCACAAAGCAAAAGCTTGTGGAGCAATGAGAAGAACTACTCTGAAGAGTATATGCCAGCACCCTGGAGCACTACACTGTGGTGGCAATTATTGAAAAGATAGAATTTACTTGCAAACTCCATCATGTTGAGAACGAGAGGTGGCAGTTTGTTAGGAACCAGATYCAGATAAGCAAAATTACTGTTTTTCAATAGCCTTCTTTCATGGAATGGTGCGCTGTTATTCTACTGCTTGTGCATACTAAAACCTGTAAAGATTTTTCTCATGTTAGAGATCTCAAAGGTGCTTGCAGTGGGGCAGACCAGGACACTAGGTCAGTGTGTGCAGCTAGAGATGAAATGTATGGCAGACCCTCTTTCCTCAGATCCAAGTATGATGTGAGGTGACAACAGATCTGATGAGTTTTCCACATTTTGGGATTCCTGGAGGACTTGTTTTCCCTCATTGCCTATCTGGGAAGCAAGTGGCCATTTCTAGATAACTGAACCTCCCTGTGGTAAGCAAAAGTTTCACCTCTCCAGATGTTACCCACACTTACTTTCAAGTAGGGAAATACCAAGATATTTTCTCAGCTGTTACATTTCAAGGAAGGTGAAATGCTAGCTTCTTGCATAGTCATGTTGGAATCCTGTAATGCAATCTACCGTAAAGATAATCTAATCTAGGTTAAAAACAACTTCTATTTGGAGTGGTGATGAACACCTACCTCTGTGTCCACAGAAYAAACACTATTTACTTTCTGCAAATGCCAGGGTCATTTGCAAGGCTGGAGAAAGCTCMATTTTCCCTTTCTCCTTCGTTTCTGTAGAGACCACAGATGTCAGGACAGAGCTATTCTTTCCATTCTGGGAAGCCAACACTGAGACTGGATTCAATTTGCTGATAAAGACATCTTGTGTAGATATTTGCACAGAGTTGTTTGCCTGTGAGTTGGGAGCTGGAAATCTGATTAATATAGTTAAGAGAATCTAGGTAGAGAAGCAGCTAGTGATATGTAGGTGCCTGTTGTAGAGTGAGTTATGTCACTCTCCAGACTATTGACCATGTTGACCAGCTTGATTCGGTTTTCTAAATACAGATATCTATGGAATTAATTGTGTGCCAGAAGTGCCGATTTCATTGACTATAAAGGGAACCTCAGTGCCTAGCCTGGGCGACTTTCATGCAGAAGAAATATATGGCTGATTGGTTTGGTGAACTCTGTCATTGGGTACTACAGTGAAAAGTATGACAGCTGAATCTCTGTAAAGCRAGTTATTTCTAGTGTATAACTTTGACAAACATGGAGAAGGACAGACAGGTGGATGCTTGTCTAATTCTTTAGAAAACAATAGCAAGAGGCTTATCCTCATTCTGAGCCCCACCAGCCTGATATTCCTAGGCTCTGTTTAGATAATTGCTGATAAATATCTCCCAGTTTTCCCTGCTGTTTGATCTTCTTCAAAATCCTAGAAAAAGTTAGGTTTTGAATGTTCCCAAGGGATCCTGGGGAACATATTCAAGAGAAGTGAATTTGAACAAGGAACTCTCTGCTGCCAGTAGTTTTCCATTTTGGGTAGTTTTGTGGAATCTGTTCCCCCTCGATGAAGAAGTTAAGGCAAAGACCTTTTCCAACCTGATTAAGGTCCAGACACCATAGACACAAGCGGTGCAGTGTGCAGTGCCCTTCCAGATGCATCCTGCTATCCCGGTCATCATGAACACACCTTGCTGCATGGTACATGCTGGGACTYGAGGCTCACATGTTCTACAGCTTTGGTGTGACACCAAAAGCATGAGATCTTCATCTGGGCAACTAGAGGACCAGGACTGCAGGGCACACAGTGCATCCCTACAGCATCAGGGCAGCCAGGTATCTCTCCCAATCTCTCTCATGCTTCTCTTTCAGACTTCAACAGTGTTAAGAACTGGTCAACAGGTGGATWGATCCAAAGTCCTTCATAGTCAGCAGAGAGCTCTGCAGACATAAGTCTGGTAGTTGGGGAAATCAGRAAGGGAGGAGAACAGCTGTTTGGAAGGGGACACCTTGCTGGCCTGACATTTTTGGCTCTCATGTTTGCAATGAAGCTTAAAACTCAAGGCAAGTCAACTATGCAAATCCTAAGGAAAACCCTTCTCACAGGTAACATGTTGATGGAGAGCTGTGGCCATCCCTGGTTATTGCTGCAGGACACCTAAGGGCTGGAGAAAGCTTCAGCTACAGTCAGCAATGTCAGTGAGGGTTAATGCAGGACAAGTCCTTTTCAATCATATGCTTTATTCTCCATTGGAAACATTTTACACAGAGGCTTTGCTTAACCATAGCATAGCTGGTGTTYGGAGCATGGGGCAGGAATTTACTTTGCTCCGGGGCCATGGCTTGACTTGAGAATAAATTACCCTTGCGTGGACACGGAAAGGGAGCTGAGTACAGCGTGTCTTTCTTAGTTACCCCCTTGGTTTCCAGATTAGACTCAGGCAGGAACAATAAACAAGAGCAAACACTGGTGCCTCTCCTGACTGATTCCCAGGGCACRTGGCACTCTCACCTGGCTCCTACCGGAGACTAGAGATGTCTAGAGTGAGTTACAATAGCTTTAGTCAATGCCTGTTCTGCTCTGTGCTGCTTGGTGTTATCTGACGGTGAGGACAACGACAGAAAACTTCTTCTTGGGAGGAAAATATCAGAGATATTTTGAAGTGTATTCCTGGTGCTTCCCCTCTCCATAGAGGGTCGAATGATTTCAAAACTCAAATGTTTTTCTTCTCCTATCTGGCTCCTTTCTTCATGAAGATGCTAAGCCTTGCCAGAGGGGTTTAAAAAGTCTCTGAGGTGGAAATGGCTGAGTCTCTTGCAGACTCATGGATCCTTCAGAATTGTCTCTGTGCTTGTGCCTTGGCCCTATTCATCTGTCAACAAGGCAAAACACGTGTCAGCTTTTCCCATGAGCTCAGTGAAGCGCTCTTCCCTCTGCCTGGCCCCAACTTGTTTCAGGTCAGATTAAAAGCTACATAAACCTAGTGCTGCCTCTTTAATGCACAGCCGTAGGCTGACAACCAGGGAACACTCACTTTGCCTCTGCTTTTTTGGCAGAAAGGCCCAGTCTCAGCTCTCTAAACCCAGAGGTTAAAGAGAGTGACAGAGAAAAGTACACCAGAGAGGGGCAATATCAGCTCTGCAGTTTCCATCCATGAATTAGCACATCTCAGATAGGCAAGCTAAATSAGAGACTAATGCAATAGTAATAATTAATGTTGTAGTTTCTCTAAATTTCTACCGGACTTTGTCTGGCCCATGACACTGACCTYTTCATGGGAATGTTCTCAGTTTTGAAGTGTACTGAAAGGCCAGTTTTTGCTAGCTTTCTCTGCAGTCTCTGGCTGTCTAGATACCAGGTAGCTGAGGTTTCTATTGTCAGTGTCTCCAGCTACCTAATCCTGAGCAAGCTACTTTCTGCAATTCTTCAGTAAATTCTGCATTCATGGGTTTGCTTGGTTTCCAAGGATAGAGATAACCTGGGCTTTCTGTGCGTGTGTGAGTGTATGGAAGAGAGAGTCCTTCCGCTTCAATAGCTTTGGAGCCTAACGCCATTTTAAACTAGATTTGACAGGGAGGTAAATTTAACAGGAGGCTTTCAGTTCTTAGGTGTTTCATGGCAGTAGGTGACCAGGTCAAAGARAGAGAGTCTAATAGTACACCCATCGATGGAGAGATTGTGCTGTGAACTCAGCCCTTGATAGAYACTAGATAATCTAAACAGGAGAACAACAGAATGAATATCTGAAGTAGAGGAAAAGCCCATTGGAGCTCACAGATAGAGTGAGCTGCAAATCAGCAAATCTAAATGAGTTCTGTCATCCAGGGACAGCTTGTTTATACCTGATTAGAATTAAATGGATTTAGAAATGCTAAATTAAATGAACTTTCCCTTTTACTCCACTCAGCTTAGGATCTGCTAGAGCCAGAGATGGTCTTATACCTTCATAGGCTGCCTTTCTCAATAGCCTACTGGCCTTGGGCTGCAACTACTCAATCCTATGGCAAYGCTGCTGGTGCAATTGTCATGATAAACCCAGTATTATTAAAATGGGTTTATGTAATTTGCCCACCTATCAATTATAAGAATGTATTGTGCTTACACAGTGCTTCATTTTTGGACCACTTTAAGGAAGAAATACGAAAAACTTTCTCTTCTAACACAGTGAGGTCCTGCTTTTGGAGATTTGTGTGTAGCAGGTTTGGAAAAGTATGCTGAAGTTATGTATGGAATCCCAAAGATAAGGCAGAGGCATTGGAAAGCCTATATAAGCTGTAAAGATCTGATGGGCTTCGCCAGTTTCATGGGAAAGCCTGGAGAAGCAGCAGAACGGTACAGAGGCCAGGGCAGGAGAAAGGAGGACAACGGAATAGTTCACCTCTTCGAGGTGAACATTCTCATTGGCGGCAAAAGACTGGGAACTTCTGCTGTGATTTATGATTTCCACCCTGCCCATATATTTAAAAAGAAGGAAAATCGAGATTCTTYAGGGGCTTCCAGGTTATGCATTTCCCAACAGGCTCTGGAGGACTGGCGAGAAATGCAGTTTCACAGCATTCTTGCAAAGTCCTCTGCTTGTTCTTCTTATGTTGATAGGYTGACCAAAGAGAACTGAGAGTGATTTGAGGAGCTAGAAGGACCACAGCTACCTAACTGGTATGCTTCCAGACTTCGTCCAGACTTGTGGCACCAAAGCCGCAGGCTAGTAAAGTCATTTAATAGGCAAAAATACAAGGAATCCTAGGAATTTAATAAAGAGTTTGGGTTGCCCCAGTGAACAGCAGAGAGTAAAACAACTTCTGGAGAAGATCAATGGTCTCAGAAATGGATCCAGCCATGCTGTAGAGAGGTGGAAACATTCATATATATGACTTAAGAGTCTATGTATTACATCAGGTGTGGTGAAAGAGAGTTACAGCTCCATTAATAATTCTCTGATAAATCTGGTCCTTAGAGAAGTGGAAAATGCTCCTAGTCCTGGCATTTATTGCGTGCTTCCTGTCCTTGTTTCTTCATCTCTTTTGTCTTCATCTCTTTTGTCCATCTCTTCCCTTGGGCATCTCCCCTCTTTCTGGATGAGTCTGCCTTGAGACGTGACCAGCACAACTATTACAYGCCTTTTCTGAGCTCTCCTGGGTGGAAAGGGACATTGCTGAGTATGTRGCTCCATCTGCTGCCGTAAAGGGAAATGACAGTCCTCCACCAGCATCTGCCCTGAGCCCTTTTGCTGATGTATTAAACATATTGAACTTGGCATAGAAATGACTCATTTCTTTTTTTCTTTTTTTTTTCTTTTTTCTTTCAAAAGGAGCTAATTGTCATTTCTGGACATTCAAAATTCTACTGAAARATTTCCAGGAAAGTGTAAAATAATAATCTGCAAATATTTTTTTCATTAGTTTTATCCCATAAGGCTGCTAATTTAAGTAGTGTGTGAGAAGGAAGGAACAAAGCAGCCTAGAACAGAGAACATATTGTGAATAACAWACTGCATAAAGCCTGTATCTCGCTACAGGAAACACAGAAACTGTTTTCAGTGTATATGGTGATAGAAGGGTTGCTAAGAGTGAGTGGAGGGAATGGTACCCAGATCTCCAAATTATCCTAGAGAAAGCTATTTGAACTGATAAAATTATCCAAAACTGAAGAATTATCTGGAAAATCTGGTGCAAAACCCTCCAGTTTAGCCTTATAGAAGAAAATTAAGACTCACAGCTTGATCATTATCAGTGGGATGTGTTAACGGTCAGTGGGTTAGGTTCCACCTGAGTTCTGTCATCAAAAAGTTAAGGATTCAGGGTAAAATAATTGTCTTGATTGCCTCTGTAGTCAATATAGAGAGGAAGGCGCCTACAGAGGGCAATTTGTCCTTCTTATCTTGGGTGCCTGCCTCTGGGCTTTGTGGCTGTCCCTCTCTCCTTTGAAGGATACAGGGGCTGGAAGCAGGAGAAAGACAAATCCAGACGTGGAAAGCAGGACCTCTCTTTTTTAACCGTAGTAGAGGAAATAACTCACAGGGGCAGTGCTATGGAGGGACAATACAAATTGTGTCTTTTCCCCTTAAAAACACATGAAAGAGAGATTTCTGGATCTGAGTATGAAGAAGGCTGAACCAGGCAGAACTGTGTGTGTCTGGGAAGGGGAAGCAGTCATGGAGAGCAGGTTCTGAGCAATGAGGCAGTGCCAGTAGGCAGAACATGCTGGACATGGGTTGTCACAGCATTTGTCCTGACAAGACAGCCAGCTGCATCTCCAAAGGCCTCAAATGTCCTGTGATATACCTTGGGCACTGGGATGCTGCCCTACATTGGTGTAGGATCTCCATCACTTGGGGTCCTTCAGAAAAGGACCAATTAATATAAGTTTTAAAATCATTGTATTTAGAACACATTGTATCTAGGAGATTGACTTTTGTTTTTAATGATTTGATTAAACAGAYTATTATTTGGTTTAAATTAATTAGCTGATGCTTGTTTGCGTGGCCCCCTCATTTCCCAACAACTTTTTGCATGGGAAAAGGTGTTACCAAAACCCCAGTAACAGTCTGACATTACACCAACAGCAGTTCCCAAGAAGCACAAGGTAAGCTTTGAACAAGGGTTATACAGAGATAGGGAAAGGAGTATATGATCCAATTCTCCTTCTTCTGAGAGTGAAAAACACCCCMAAAATATTAGAGAATTGCTGGAAGGCTTTATCCCACACCCTCTGAAACACACAGGAGAATGTGACCACAGATTTCAGCGACAGTGGGACTCCTAAGGGACGCATGTTCAATTCAGCTGTGGTCACTGGTAATACTTGTATTGATTGCAACAAAAGCAGAAGCCAGTCTAATTTTGCAGAATCTAGGGATAGTGCTCTGGTCACTAGAGACAATGACAGTCTTTCTATTGACTTCATGGGGCACAGGGTATGGCTATGAAAGCTGGTCTTGTGTTGCACAGAAAGGGAAGGGCTTTAGGACTGCATAGCTGCAGGGATTAATAATGAACAAAGAGCCTTTAGCTTCTAGGTCATTGCTCCAAACCCCTGCCAAGCTGCTGGTGAGTGAACACTTTTGCCATCTGTGCAATGGCAGCTGACAAATGAGTTTCACAGTTCTCAGTTTGGTCCTGGATGGAAAAATTCATATCATTGCAGAGTCRGTGCCTTTCCTTCTGACTTCACCAGAGAAGTTGAGGACGAAGGGGTCCTTGTGAGACTGATCCCTTCCCCATTATCCCAGATGTGTGGGACCTGTTGGCAGGGAACACAACAGTACTTGCTCTTTGATGAAAGATACCTCAGCTCATTTGGCTTGACAAAGCTTCATCCATGGGGCTAGGACAACATATTTCTGCTCAGCACCTGGCCTAAARGTTTCCCGTGGTGATAAATTAGATTAAACAAGCAGTTGTAAAGACCTGTACCTCTGAACAATCCACATTTCTAACTATGTCTCSGCTGGATATAATTATGTCTCCCACTGTTGCTATCTGTCTCTACCCCAACCAGCCTTGCTCAAGCAGAGCTGCACATAAGTCTTCACAGAGATGGTGAGTTCTGGCTGCTGGCCTGTGTTGGTAGGAGGCTAAGTAGACCAGCTTTATGGCTGATGGCCTTTGAGCTGACTTTTGTTTTTTCCCCTGATCAAAGGCACTATGAACTTCCATAGGATCAGAGGATAATTCAAGTTGGAGGGGGTCTTTTGAGGAGTTCTCTATTCCAACCTCTGGCTCAAAGCAGGGTCATCCAAGGTCAGAGGTGAGGTCAGACCAAGTTGCTTGGGGCTTTATCCAGTGCAGTCTCAAAAACATCCTGTCTCCTATCTTCTGTTTCCAAATTTTCCTAACATAGTTGTAACCTAAATTCTTATCTCTAGCCCATGGCATTCATCCTTAGCTCCAGGCACCCCTGTGGGATCCTTCTCCTGAGCTATCTCTCTTTATCTTGCCCCTAATCCCCTTGTTCTCAAAGCTATGCATTTTGTCTTGCAGGAAGCAGAAGGTGTGCTTGGAAAAGAAGGCTTATATTATTATTTTTTAAGAATAGATGTTAGGAAATAAATTGACAAATGTATGTGAGAGAGCTTCCTTTTGTCCAGCTGCAGCATCTGTGCCCTGGTTGATATGATCTGTGGCACAATTAGATGAGCAAGATAGAGACCTTCACAGAAAAAGGCCTGATTGTCACAGTTTGGACTGTCAAACGCACCGTGTCTTATCTGAACCACAATATTGCATCAGTCTTGCCCCTTCAGCATCCACTTTCATGAAATCCCAGAACTTGACCCAAAATGCAGTGAAATGGGAGTTTTCCAAGCATATTATTTCCTCTCCGTCTGTCCCTGAAAAGCTAAGTGGCACCAGTAGCTAACCCCCCAAAAGTAGATGCTCTCTCAGCAACCAGAAGCCCACAAAGTCTATGATTTGCACAGCATTACCCCAGCACCTTTCCTTAGTATACTTTTTCCTTTCTAAAATCTGGTCACATACTTTTCCAAATCCAGAGATTAGAAATTATTCTAGTGAGCTATGTGGGTCTGCCTGTGACRGACTTTTCTCACCACACCCTCATAGATGCTATATTTATTTCAAAAGTATAGGATGCCGTAGAAACAGGGACAGGAAGSAGGGTGCATTGCAACAGTGGAAGTATCAAACAATTGCAAGCGGCTTCTTCGACACGGGCAGATGTCTCCAAATAAGACATCTRTGAAAACAAACCAGCACAAGGGAGCAGGTTGGCTACTGATTAAAATCAAGGCAGCTGTGGTAAGGGGAAGTTTAGTAAAGATCTAAAGAAAGACAGGAATTAGGGCATCACATTCAAAATCCCCCCACTGAACTGGTACCCAACTGAACCATACTGAAATTTTCTATTGCTTGATTTATTGAATTCTAACTCTCAGCTATTTATTTGATACAATGTCGATTYGCAAGCAATCCTCGAAGCTTAGCCTAAAATTATAGGTATGTCCAGAGAGATAGACATCTCCAGGAAACCTAGAGTGGAGACTTCTAGGAATGGAATCAGGCCAATTTGTGGGGGCTGAGAAAGGAAGACTGGTTCAGTTCAGCTTCAATCATGAAGAAGTTATTSTGGTTCAGTTCTGGATTTTCATTTAAAAAAATACTTCAAAATGCTATTTGGTTTCTTGTTTGAAGGAAAAATGGATGGCTTGAACTGTTTTTTCACCTGGCCTATGTCACAGAGCAAATAATAATCATAGCTAGCTGAAAAAAAGGGCARTGCCTCTTTGCTGGATATTTTTATAAAAATATTCTTATTAAAAAAAAATCTTCAAGTGATTTTACATGTGGCAGCAGAAACTCAAAAGTTAATTGAGAAAAAAATAATTGAAAAAGTATCAAGGGAAAGCAAAGCTTCTTAGGCAATTTTTCAGGTCATTTGCCCTTTCCCTTTCCCATCTTGTTTTGACCCCTCAAAGTCCTGGGGGCCGTCGTGAGGACACTGAAACAGCCTGCCTGTTTGTCCTGTGTTACTGCATCCACCTGAGGCGCAATTAGAGTGCTACCAGAAATGMCAGCATGAAACATCTCCACTAATCTATTGGCATGGCAGTGTTAGGGGGAAAACTTTGGGGATTTGATGGAAAAAAAAATGGAGAAAATGTCAAAGTCTCTGCAAGTCATATTCCAGAGTACTGCCATAGCAAAGCCCACAGGAGAGCTGAGGGGAAAAATGAACAAACAAACAAACAAACAAACAAAAAAACCCATGTGTGTAAATGATCTGTTTTGTACTTGGAAACCAAGAAATTGGGGATTCCCGCTCCCAATACTGGGGCTAACGCAGCACCAGTCACGGCAATTTTCAGAGTTCAAAAAGTGCAAAGCAGCCCTCGCCCTTCTCATGAAGAGGTCATCTGTGTTAAGTTTTTAAAGTTTGTCTCTCCAGCGAGGAAAATCTCTCTTTAACCTCATTTACTTTGGAGAGAGACTTAAGCAATGCTGGTGTCCCATGGAGAACCATCGAACTAGCTGGCTGGTGTTAATCGCACTCAGCAGAGAGGGGAATGTCCCCCAGGCAGTTGCATTCCCCCGGATTTTGACAGCAAGTATCTGGGTAGAAAGGAGACTCTCTAAATGCTCGCATGAGTCTGTAGGGAATCAGGTTGCTGTATTGTCATCAAAATTCGTTAGTTTGGCACTCACAGGAAGCACCTTTTTCCTAACGAGTCTCACATAGCAGCGTGACTCCAGGAGCAGGGTATTGACTTCTGCTCCATCTCCCACAGTTCACTTCTCTGTTCCCTGTGATCTTTTCAGCGTTGGCTCAGCTTTGTCCAGTGGCTCAAGTCTCAAATATTTCTKTCATTAACTTTCCCTTTAGGGGGGAGCAAAGAGCTGGCCTGGGAGATTGCATTGCACATGCAGTGGATTGAGAAGTCTTTCTCAAACGCTGACTGAGGTGGGAACAATGCAGACACAGCAGATCTGAATTTGGTTACAATATAATTCTGGACAGTGCATTTTTGTTCCTAGTATTTGCTCAGCTTGTATTGCATTTTGCCATCTGGCACTTTCTGCTTGGGCTGATGGGGATTTTGCTGGGCATAATGGAATTAACCCATCTCATATAGGCAAGGGATGGTAGGCATCATCTCCTCCAGAAAGTCCAGGGGTCTCATCGCAGGAGACCACTCTAGTGATGTACAGTCCTCAAGGAAGTTTTTCCCCAAGGATGAAGCCTTGATAAATATATCATTGTGTTTCTGCTAGTGCATCTTGTGCAACATGCGTTTAATCCTGCTTGTCTTTAACCAGACAAACAGCAGGCTGCCAGACAGGCATTTTGGTTTGTCCTCCTCTGYAGCCCGGAGACTTCTTGGAAAGATTTGTCAGCAAAAGATCCAAACTGGGCTCATTTTAAACACAGTAAGAAATAGAAGGAGGGTGAAGTAAGGCTGGCTGCAGCGGTGCATATCACGGGATGGCAGCACCATCTTGTGTTCACCTCTGCAGAGGGCACAGTCTCTTAATCACCGTACAGGCTGCTTAATCTGTCCCATTCTCAGTCACTTTGGCAACTCTCAWGAAAAAAATAACTACTGGTAAACAGTGGATAAACACAAGACAGAGACATAAAGTCCAAGACAGGCTCCAAAACCTCCTCTGTGCCCAGAGTCTCCAGCCAGTGCTTTTCTTTCATTTGCACATAAGAATCGGTTAAAGGTGTGTTTCCCTCGCATCTGTGGCATCACTTCAGTTTCATGGTCAGTCCTGCCAGATACGCTCCTGGCAAGTCACTAGCTCCACCATTTAAAATCARGCTATCTTTTCCCACCCTGGTAGGACAGATGTATTCACCTTTCATCACAGGACAGGGCTCTTAGGTCCTGCTAGAAGGTAGCCTTGTGACTTCATGCTAGGGCTCTGCTCTCCTGTCRCTGGCTTCCCATGACAGTATCCTCTGCACTGGAAAAGCACCCCCTTGAGAGAGCCAAGCCTGTAGCAGCTGGCCAGAAAGTGAGGGTCCTGCCTGATTAAAGCTTGCTCACTTAACCTATATTTATGAAAAAGGTGAAAGAGCTCCTAGCAATTTTTGTACATGTCGTTCTACACCATTTCTACCATGCTGTCTGCTAAGTGCCTCATTCTTTGACCTAGTCCTACACTAGACATTTGCAAGAGAGGTCAGGTGACATTTGCCCRGAGTAGAAATAATGACAGATTTGCTGCTCATTGCAAAACATGTATCATAATTGTTTGTCAAAACAGCAAGAAATTGGAGCCCAAGCTTTAGAAACTGCGATAAAGTTATATTATTATTGTGATTTTTATGTGATGCAGTCTGAAGGTGCACCCAATAACTCCCACTGTGAGCTAGATGCTCCTGGCTGTGAAGATATATTCTATATATAGATAAAAACTGGTCAAGTATGCAGGGAACATTGTTGGGCCCTCTCCATGTTTGTCAAGTGTTAGAACATTCTTTGGCACAAATCTGGCCCATTTCTACAAAGATTCTCCCTCAAATCGTTCCAGCCTCTGCCAATTGATCAATSCAGAGACTATTCCCTGTTGGCAGTTTGCTCACAGCCAGTGAGCCTTACTTTGGAGGCAGACAGTTTTATGGCATAGAAAAAAGCTGATACAAGAGAGCTGATCCCAGTACATGGAAACACGCGCTGGCAGTTTATTAGTGTGGATGGTTCTAACTACACTGTAATGGAAAGATGGGATGTTTTATAATCCATATTCAAGGTAGGAGCAGAAAGGTGGATACAGCAACAGAGGAAAGGCAAAAAATACCAGCCTTGTTTCAGGAATGACCTTGTATCCATCCTCTCTTCTTCTGTACACTTGTCTCAAGGACTGACCTGCCRGCTGGCAAGCCCTGGAAGTTGTTCACAAAGTCTTCTGCATGGTTAAGAGGTTGAAAGCACAGAAGTCTTGAGGGGGCTGTATGGTCATCTTGGTGGAGAAATGAATGTAACAGATSAGACAATATTGACCAGCAACTAGCCCACTGCTTGGTTAACCACTGAGGTTGCACACTGTGACAGAGGAAAACGTTTAGTAGATCCAACGCGACAAGCAAGGGCAGAATCAACAGCTTGGAGGCAGAAGCTCTCAGGTTGCAGTGCAGAGATAATTTCAAGCTCTCATTCTTTGTCCTGAAATCCCAYCCTCAGAGAAACGTTCTAAGATAAACTCATCTGTTTGCCTAATCTGCCTTTTCTGTTGAAATCTGGTTTCACCACAGCATCTGCAGGCGGTTTCACTCCTGGCAGCCGGGCAGAGTGTGGGCGCAGTCTGCAGTGGTGGCAGCAGAGGCCGGCCGCGGTGGAGGAGGCTCCCAGCCTGAGGCACCTTGCACCGCCAGATGGTGCTGGGAAACCAYGCTCGCCTCCGCGGAGCTGGGACCCGGCAAGCGCTAAGACACAAATCCTCTCTGATGAGCAGAAAGTGAGTTTTGCACTGGTGTTAGCAGTCCTGGCCATCCCAATGTGGGAGAAGGTAAAGCAGCCAGAAAGCATTTGTAAAAGTCTCTCCCTTCATTTCCAGTCACACAATTCAAGAACTGGAATGGAGTCACTCTAATATTCATTTATTTCTAACCTGGGGGGGGGATAGGGCAGCTTGCAATAACACCTCCTGTTTTCTTTTTTCTTTTTTCTTTTTTCTTCTTTTTCTTTTYTCTGAGGGTTTTGCTTCACAGAATCTTTTTCCAAAGCAGTTTTGCAGAAGAGGTGCCATCAAATTCTTCAGGCCACAGTTAATGACAGGGACGAACAAGGCTGCTACTGAATTGGTCTAAATGAGGGACTTCAGGAGTGGCAGCTGGGGCTGAACTGATATGTCAGTGGGGGACATACTCTCTGTCAGTCTGCGGTAAGGAGACGATTTCCATCCATGAAGATGTGATGCGACAGGAAGGCCTTGAGTAGAGTGATAAAGGGGTTTGGAAAGTCTTCGAGGGTAAGGCTGTGGGAGGATATGGTCCTAACCTAAACTGTGGATGGTGAGCAGAAGGGATTAGCAGCTGGAAGGTGGATGTGTATCTGAATGATTAATGCTGATAGGAAGTGGGGACGTGCTGCCCCTCTTAGTTATAGCAATATAGCCAAACCTGAAGGTTTCAGTTCTCAGTGTCCCCCATTTAGCACAAATGCCATCACTAGTTTCTGAGAAAACTGGGCTTACTTTGTCATTTTTAAGCTGTGGGAGAGAGATGACAGCCTTTTCTCATTCTGTGACTCCTAGTGTCACATTCAYCTGTGATACTGGGACCTAGAGGAAAGGAAGAAGAGGCAGGGGTTTTATTGCCTGGGAGCACTGGTGCAACTAGATGAGGATGTGATATAAATAAATCATAATATTCCCAAGTCTTGCAGGTTTTGCACAGGCAGCACGGAGGAGACCCAGAGAAAAAACAAAAAGAAAAAATAAAGAAAAAACAAATTTTAGCTGTGGCCCTCTCTGTATTGGAGAGCATCATCATTTGACAGTTCGAGATGGTGTGACTACTGGTCATCCTGCCTGGACAGCCTGATAGGCAGTGGCTCTTCCCAGTCCCCTGTGCGCAGGAGTAATCCGGGAGGATGCATGATTCCCACGCTGTGGGGCTGAGAGGGATCGTTCTCGCTCATTGGACTTTGGGGTCCTCTGCAGGATAGGATGTTAGGCTTGCTGGCGCTTGGTAGGGCTTTTCAGCAGCAGGATATTAGCTGTGATTGCTGTCTCGTTTTACTGAAGCCAACAAATGGATGTGACTTTCTGCCACTCCCGACCTCAACTGGATTCAGCATCTGTAAGACTGAAGTGTATATATGTATATACCAAACTCAGACACTCTCAGCACTCAGGGATCRTGGTTCCAGGCCCTAAAAACAGACAGATTTACTATATCAGAGCAATTACTGTCAAATAAGTGCCAGGGATATTCACTCTAATTTAGAGACACCCTCACAACTGATATTCTTTTGTATTTACTTTTCATGCGCATTTTAGCAAATGAGACTGCTGGCAGAAAACTCCACTCAAGGACCTAATTAAAGCAACTCAGTAGGAAAGCAGATTTCAAACCTACAAGTACAAAATATGGCAAGCTGGGAGTGTGCTCAAGTGTAATAGTCATCCATGGGGCTTCAGAAAAAAATGTTGTGACTGCTCAATGGAGCWCTTCTCCTGAATGAGGAGGCCAACCAGCAATCACAAATCAGCAGGCTTGGTCAACTGCAGCAGCAGCATACCCCCGCAACATCCTTATTTTTCKCCATCAAAAAACTCTAATAAAGAGCTTCACTACAAGGTTCTGAAGTTGAAAGATCATGAAATTCAAGGTATTTCAGACCTAATGGCATCAGATCACAGTTCATGTGACCTATACTTGCAGTCAAAAGAGCCTGAGTTTGTGACAGTCACAAAGTGTTATTTGTGGAAGAGCTACAAGTGACTCAAGGGAATCAGGCAATTGCTGAACATCAGGTGGGATCTGAACATAAGAAAAAAATTGCCAGCTCCTAATTCCAAGACCACAGACTAACAGGAAGAAAAGCAATTTAAGAATATTATTTGTCATATGTTCTCTGTTTTAGCTAGTGCTCCTCTCCGTATTAGATCAATTTGGTAAGACTAATTTCTTTCCTTTCCTTTCTTCAGTACTCTGCGGACATTCAGCGCCCAAACTGGCAAAAGACTTCAGCGACACGGTTAACCTGGAGATATACCTATGCTGATTGACCTGCCAGCTCATATATGTTCAGATATTTGATGCAAAGGAAGACTTGCAACAGCAGAGCTCTCATTGCCTTTGCYATGAGTAGGGACACTTCATTAGGCCTGTCAGTATTAGTACTAAGTACAATTATTAAATTCTTCTTGGTATCACAATATGGGTATATTTTAAGGTAGAGAATAAGACAGTAGGTGGATGTTGCTGGATTTGTCCTTGTCTATCTAACAGAAGCAAAGGAGTTAGAGAGGAATTTGTTTGGAGCCAGTACAGTAGCCCTGARTATGGCTGAGATTAGTTTCTTTGAAGCCTCTCTCTGAATAGTACTGGAAATGAGTTGATTATGAGCCAGATGTGTTTTGGAGAGCCTTCTTTCATGCCATTGTTTGGGTTTGAACTTGTATGTTCTTTTCTTCTTTTTAGATCTGACTCAGCTATGAACAAGGGTGATCTAATTGCCATGTGTTTTGTACTTTCTGCTTTACAGAAAAAATATCTCTGAGATATCAAAATAAAGGCTGGTGTCACTGCTGTGTGAGTAACTATGTTGTTACAAGAAAGATGAGTTCTGAGAAGAGGAGATACTGCCCTGGTACACAGGAACTAGTAAGTTCATGAAAAGTTAGCTGCCAGATCAGGCTTCAGAGCTGCATGAACCTTGCCCTGCTTATAAGCTCAGACTAAAGCCAAACAAATCTCTGCAACTTTTTGTTTTATGCTATTTTGAGTTTGTTCTGCTCTAACTTTGAGGAGAACAACTTTTTGAGAGACAAAATTTACAGATGAAAGCACCCTGTACCAAGCCTCAAACCACCAGCACCAGAAAACTACAGCGGATTCGCAATGCATGTGAGTCTGGGACCTAGGATTACCTCTCTGCTCAAGCAAAGTTATAAATAAACACATAAGGTAGTAAAAACTGAACACTGGGAATTCATTATATAAAGATACAGCACATAGTTATTCTTGTAAACAGACTGCTCCTTCTAACTAGAAGAATTGTTGGTGCAAGCTTTTGGCCTGGAAGTGAAGTGTATTGTGAACCCAGAACAAGTCGATGAAGGGAAGATTCTTGGTAAGATCATCACACAATAAGGCTAATAAAGTGCAATGAAGACAGCTGTTGCAAAAGAATAGGCTACAAAGATAAAAGATGAGATGTCTGAACACAGCACTCCTCAAATAACATTGGCTGACGAATGAGTTGGTGACAATTAAAAGTCTGTACATGGACAATTCATAAACAGAAAATAATATTTTTCTTTTCTTCCACTTCCCAGTATATTGTCTTTTTAGCTGGCTCCAAAGCTCCAGTGATCAGCTGTTGGACATGTAGCTATGAAGTTTCTAATTTTGTCATATATCARATACCATGTGGAAAAAAGTGAAGAACATCATTTCTTAAGTTCTAGTCATGTCCTAGTTTAGCTAGACATAGAAATAAAAAGAGATTCAGTCTGTGTGACAGAGTTTAGAATAATTGCATTTTTCCATATCATCCAAGATGTTTTTAGGTTTCCAATCTCCACTAGRAAGCACTTAAACATCTAAGTACCTTGAAAAATGAGCTGATGAGTTATAGTCAGATACTTAAATTCTACCTAAACCAAGAAGCTATTCTTTCTGGCCAGATAATACCTCTGAAGGTTTTGGGCCACCATGGGAAACAGATGGAAGTGGAATTCAAACTGTCTATGCACAGCTTGAGTGACTTCAATCCTGTTTTCCCTTGGTGGCCTGAGTGTTCAGGGGTTTCTGTGGGTCACAGGTTCTTCCATCATCTAAGCAGTGCTAGAAATGTAATTGCAACAGGTCAGCCAGGCAAAGGAAAGGCAAGAGACACATAATAAGGGACMTGGTTCACCAGAAGTCGGATGGCATTTTGAGTTCTCCCATACATTTCCTTCTTTGTTAAAATCTAGCTGTGATCTTCTGCACTTCTAAAGTGCATCTGTCCTGTTACCTTTCCATCTCTGCACATGCTTCCTGCTAGTCTTTGATTTTCCTCTACATCTTCAGACCTTGTTTGCAGATATCCACATTTAATGAGATTAAAAGAAAATACTGAATAATTCATTTGAATSAGAAATTGAACTGTAGTGACCTTTATGTAAATAAAAATGTCCCTTGCCTGTGTGCAAACACTTTAGCCCTTGCAAAGCAGGGAATTCATTTCATCTGTTGAGTTCACAAGTGGCTTTTTTTGTTTCTGTTTGTTTTGTTTCAAATAACTGCTTAATAGCTGGAACTGGCATTGTGTTCCTCCTGCTGACTCACTGGTTTCCAAAAGCTCTGTAATGAGTGTGACATCTTTAAACACCGTGGAGTTAAACACTGTTTCCTTTCAACCAAACATAATCTGCAGTGATTCAGCTCATGTAAAAGAGTGGGTACAAGTATCCCAGCTGAATACRTCAGCCTCCATCCCTCCAGCCTCCCCACCTTGCACCTGACCCGCTATGCAGCTCAAATATTTACTACGGTGATCAATAAACATGCACAACTGGTGGCTTCCCTTTGTTTCAAAATCATGTTGTGCACACAAAATCTGACTGCGGCAAAATAGTCTATATTCATTATTGCGAATAATTCCAGTTCTTGCCTCTACCAGGATACGAAGTGTATTAACACTAGCAATAAAYGGTAGCACATTCCTTGGAGCTGTGAAACAGGATAGAGTCAAAATTCCGTATGCTAAAAAGTCCCTAAATCACRGTTTGGTAAAAAGCATCTAGATCTGAACATTATGCAAGATTCGGAGAACAGAGGTTAATTTTGTAATTCTGCCATTTCCTATATAATCTAGGGCAAGTCTCTCAATTGCAGCGAACGTCAGTTCCTTCTCTGTAAAATGAGGACAGCAACATATCATTTCTTTTGTACATTTAGACTGAGCCCTTCAGGAAGGAGGTTGTTTTCCCCTCCRTGTTTCCAAAGTGCCGAACACAAGAGGGCTTTTCTTCTGGCTGAGGTTTCTAGATAGCACYGCAATATAAATAATCTGAATGTTCTTGTGTTTATGTGCAAAACCTTTTTATTTGCTTTTTCTGAGCCTGTTTGAATGTTTACTCGAAGGGAATGTCTATGGAAAGTTAAGCTGTCATGAGAATTGGTGAGAATAAATATTCATGAGAATACTCTCATTGCAAGTGCTTTTGTGGCCAGCTGTAAAAGCTTTTTTTATTATCCAAACAATGTTGAGCTTTTTGCAGATAATTTGCCAACAGAAGAAAAAAATGAAAGTTCTTTTCCTCCTCTTAAAGAAAGCTGATGTTGTAGTGCAAAGTCAGCATTGCTGTTGTGTGATTTCATATGCAACATGTAACACAAATATCGAGGAAAGAGTGTCCTACCATAAGAAAGCCATATTTAAAATCTGTTTACATAAACTATTTTGAATAAAGAAAAAATATAGTAAAATCACCACCTGTTTGTGAATAATTAAGACAAACAAGCCAATGATTCTCAGATTTTCAAATAACTTGCTTACAGCAGCAATTCCCTTTAAATTTGGTTCTGTTCCTCAACGCAATAACACACTTAGTGGACTCTCCCTCTAAAGTCTGTGTTTTTCATTACTGTGTTAGCAAAGCRTCTCCAAACTCTTATGACTCTACCCTTACTTCACCTCCTTTTTAAAGAAGACTTGTCACCTCTGTTTTATAAGGAGGGAAATGCAGTGCAGAGGACATATTTCTCTGTTATTAATTTCATGAAGGAAATTTTTGACAAAGCTGGGAAATGAATTTACATCAAAATCCCTTCTTCGTTGCCATAAATCACAAAACCATGTTAACCATCCTATTTCTTCTTTCCTTTACAGTTTGGAGCTGAAAAGAAGGAAAAATGGAAAGGATCATTCAGACACTTTTTCTGCAGAAGTCTTACTGGCCATGGTTGAGGGTGAACGGATGCATGCCAGGAAGACTATGGATCTGATCAATGTATAWTTTTTCTCATGTTATTTTTCCTCTTCCACAAGTGTGTATGCAAAGTTTATTTTTTTCAGTGTTAATTATTTGCACTTTTATTACCATTATTATTATTATTTGCTTATAGGAGAGATCCTGCAAAAATTTTTGTTTAGCTATGCTGTTCCATGTTGCAGCCTGTTCATATCTCAGATTCATTCAAAGAGGCAGCTGCTGGAAGAACTGGGGCCAAAAAAGTGGTGCCTCAATGTACTCCAGCCTTGAAAGGGTTGGTCTGCATGAAAAGTCAGCCTCTGGACTCTCTTTTCCTTTTTTCCTTAAATAGGGATTTTTCCAAAACATGTTGAACCTGTAACACATTTCAGCCCAAAGCAGCCCAGCAAAACCTCTTTCTGGTTGTTTCAATGTCTCTGTAATCAGTCACCAAAAGCTTTCCAAACGTTGCAGGAGCAAAGCACAGAGCTTCCTCACATCTGGATGGGAAGAAGGGAAGGAGCAGTTTCACAGTGCCCAATCACACATCATGGATGAAAATAAGGGCTCAGGGAAAAAAGCTTCAGAGGACGAGTCCTCTGAACCGAGGTTCATTTGGCAGTTAGGGGAAATTCTGATTTTGTACACTTTGAATCCCTGCTCTGTTGAGACAGTTTTCTCTGGGGACATGAAGACAGCATGATCCTARCATATTTCCTACACTTTCTTTCTTCCTTGGAGGTTCAATGCTGAGTAGCTGAGGGCATCAAAGTCTCTCTGGAGGAGGCAAATCCAAGAGCACCAGCATATCAAGGGAACATGTCAGTAGTGCCATCAGCATGGAGATCTGGGTGTTTCTCTGCATAGATGCAACTCCTGGTGCATGTCACACATTTCTGTGTATCTACAAACTGGCTGTGCTGCTGTACCCTTTCCTGGTGATCAGTCAAGCTGGAACTAAAACAGCTCGATGYGAAAAAAACAGAGAATTGCTCCCCATGTGCTTTTGTAAAAGTATACTGTGTCCCAGTTTGAGTGATCATCATCTTGAACACTTCTTCTAGATGGATTCAGTCTCTGCCTTAGGCTACGGCATGATTYAGAAGTAAATCAGGAAAGCATTGCATTTACGCCAACAGTAAAAACAGCCCAGACTCGAAAACATTTTATTTTYCCAAATCTTCTCTTTGTTGCCTAACCTTCAGGTTTCAATCTGTCTTTCTGGCTGACATGACCCTTTGGTGTAGATACTCAGGTACTGTGAGGTTAGTGGATCGAGAGACAGATAGGTTTGGAGCACGTTCTTCACAARGGACTCAGTTCAAAAGGACATTATAAATATCAGACTTGAACCAAGATCAGCGACGGTGCACTTCATACTCTCTTAGACCCCAATCTGAATGTCATCTGCAGTAGGGTGAGTTTGGATCCAGATTATGAATTTATAACCAAAAATAAAATTTCCCCTCTACTCTGAACAAAACTGGCTTGTACTTCGCAGCTCCTGTCCTCCTGCCTTTCTCCTCCTCATCAGTTCTCTTTTCCCTTTCACACATCAGCTGCAAATATCTCATTTGGCTGCGATGTTCAAGGCAGGCTCATTGCTAGCAGTTCCAGACTGTTAATTCAATCAGCACTAGCACAAGTAAGTGAAAAAGGCTCCTGAATTTCATCACCTTGTTAAAAACTCAGATTTCTGGAAGGATTATTTGATTTGCTTCACTGGGTTTTATAAAGGTTTGTACACAACATTTARACTATTATTATTTACTTTTAACAAGCTATTTATGTTCTACTCTCAACTGCATAATCAATAATGCTCTTCTGTCTATTCAGAGATCCTGACATCAGCAAATTTCAATTCTCCGCTGACTGAGTAAAAAGGAAGGAATAATTTAAACRCAATGAGGGAGCGAGAGAAAAATAAGGCTGAGAAAGACTGATGTGAGCTGAATTGCCATGCCCAAAGATCACCAGGCATTCAGGAACTGTGGATCCAAATTTCAACCTGCTGAGGACAGTTCTTAAAGCACAGAAGGAAGATGTTACATCTGGTAGTAGATTTAAGTGACTCCTATCCCTGATAATAAGAATATTTTCATAGTCATTAAAACTGCTTAAATGAATTTCTTTTAAAAAATTATTTATCGTAACTTCTAGAAATTCTTAAGGTTTCAGATAGTCAGTTTTTGTGGTAGAAATTATTTGTATTCAGTCCTATTAAGTGTCTAATTAAGTATTATCCCTAGATCAGGACCTCACACTGATCTATGAACTGTGCTAATGCACAGCATAAAGAGAGCCTTCAYCTGAACGGCTCTACTTAATTCAGCATATAGACAACCAACCCCTTGGGGAGCTTGTCTGTGCAGCCGCTCTGATGGCTCTACTAGCTTTACAGTTTAATTAGTGCAGGTTGTGATCTTCTTATTGTAAGCCCACCTGGAACGATATTCATCCCTCCTAACTTTAAATGACTTTACTGTAGATGTCTACATGTGAGACAGCTGCTTTGGTCCCGTGATAGTCAATGAAGATCTAGTAAAAACAGCTGATGACATTTAAGATATGAATTATGAGGATATTTACTTAAAGATAAGTTAACTTGTGTGCTAAGTTTCTCTGACTAATAACTAGGCCTCGGTGACTGTAGAGGGAGCTGAGGTTGTGCTTRTTCAGGTACGAACACATACACTCTTGCCCTTAGAGTCACAGATCTGATTTCTAGGAATTGGCACTCACTCTTGAGTTACCTGAACTGCACAGTGTGTCTTAGAGTTTGTCAGTCTTGCCTAACTGTAAATATTTGAAAGGTTTGTAACCTAAGCTGATCATACAGGCATCTGGAGAGTGTGTTTCATTCAATTTGTTTTAAGCATCCTTTTGGGGATCTTGGGGATTTGAACCACCCTCTAGAATAAGTCTCTATTCACTGCAGAGGGAACCTACCTGACATGCTATACTAGGTYCCAATTTCCAGATAGCTAAAGCCAGAGAAGAGAAATCTGGTTGTGCTATCAGGAAAAATCAATTCCAAAGACCTAACATTAAGTTTAGGTCTACAGATCCTGAAGAAAAGGGATCTTCTTAAGGAAACCCTATATAAACAAGGTTTGTTTCACCCTTTACAAACGTTAAGCTGGCATTTCCTAAAGAGCTATGCTAAAATAAAAACACTTTCAGACCTGCTGTTTCACCTTGCTTTTGCAGCATCTGGCCAAATTCATGCTGGAGCAGCAATCTCCATTGACGAAGCACAAGGTTGATCCAAAATCTCTAAAGTATTAATCCGATGCTTGAGTCTGATTCCCTGGTGTAAATAGTCATACTAAGGATACCAAGAGTTGTACCTATAGTAATAAACAGTAGAAAGATGGCTCCATTTGAATACTTAGCTATTTCCTCTGAAACTGAAAAGAGTTTGGCAATAGCTTTATCACAGCCCTCTGCGTCAAGGTCAATGTTTGGCTGAGCACGGACAGCAAAGAAGAAATATGTATTTTAAAGGTGTGCCACATGGGTCAGACRGTGTTAATCTCTTTGTATCCTCCTGTTTCTGCAGAGGTTCTTCGCAGTCCCAGCTTGTCTCTTGAACTTTCCTAGTCACTTTCTCAACTATCTCTGGAGCCAAAAWTTTGGCAGAATTTGGGCACAGGAAATCTTATTCTCCCTCAGGCTCTGCTGCTGGTAAAGAACCAGTAGTACAATCCAAATGCAGATGCTTCATTTCTAGATTGCCCGAGGTATGACAAACACCATGAGGATGACTACATTTTAGAAGTGGAAGAGGACAGTGGTATCCCCAGGTTTTTKCAAACCTACAAAGCTATAAGCCAGCTTCCCTTCCTGCTGGCTGTGTATTACTTTGGTTTCTGTGCATGACCACTTCACAGTTCCCTAGAGGTCCATTGACCCTCCATTTTGAAGATGACAGCTGCTTCAAGGTGGTTGTTGCTGCTAAAAATAGGGGCTTGAGCTGAAACAGCTGTCTCCCCTTAGTGGTTAGTTCACATAAGTGTGTGAAATTGCTGCTGTTTTCAGCCAAGGCATTTAACTGAAATCTTAAGGTGACAGCTCATATTAGCTCATTCAAGCCATGCTTTTGGCCCAGACACTGCTGGTTTTCAACCAAACGTGCTGTGGTCTTTTTTTGGACACTTTCTATTTATTCCTTTCTATTTTGACCATCCAAGCAATGACAAGGAAATGTATCATTTGATGTGAGGACAGTGCAGCACAAAGAAACAGCTAATGTTCCTCTTCCCATCTGAATTCTAGGGTCACTGGATCTCCTGCAGAACTAAAATGTTGGCATCATCTTTTTCAGAAAGGTCATTTTGTGTCACTGCTGACTCCTACCTCACTGTCTCAAAAATGCCATTGTGGTCTCAGATTTATTATCCCTGTGATAACAGCATGCTCCATTTTCTCCATTCTGTCAAATTTTCGCTCTTTTCATTATGCCTAGTATGACTACCACTGACTTGATTTGCTGGGTGGATTATTGTTCCTTTTGAATGAGTGTTGCTATTTTGTCCCTATTTTTCCACTGCTTTGGTCCCACGACATTTTAGGAGGGTAGAAGGGAGGCAATGAGAGGTTATATCTTGAGGAATTTCACCCTAGTGGAAAATACCAATGATTTAAAATAAATATACTCTCTGCGATATCACATTACCCTGCCAAGCTCATGTATAGCAGAGATAAAATGGCTTTTTTAGAACCGATTTTTCTTTCCCCACTAGCTGAATAGAATATCAAAGTGCACAATTTAAAGGAACTATTAGGGAAAAGGTTATACATTATACTATCAACAGAAAGGAGCTGAAAATTAAATGGAAATGATTACCACAGAACTCATTTTCTTTGCTACTGGAAAGCTATCAACAATAATAAAAAGATATAGATGTGGAAGCTTAGATAATCCCTCTAATGTCTGAATATTTTATGTTTACATTCTTTAAGATAAAGGGTCACATCATAAATGTAATGCTTAATTTTCACTTCCCCTCCCACTCAAACACTGTGTGTTTTTCTAGGTGATTATTAAAATACTGCTTGGGCTCTGCCATATAATGGAGAGTCTTTGTTTAGGCAGTGGAGTAGCATACTCTGAGAATTACTACGGTCAAGGTCCCAGACACATCCTGGTTGCCACCAGGAACAGAGATTGAGGCTTTGTTTATGTGCAAGAGTAGRATGAGAAAGAGCCCCTGGCCTGAAGCATTCCTATAGGTCCTGCTTACCCGTGCATCACCAATGATACAGTAAGTTTATCCAAGCCTCCTACACACTTGAATTTTGAAGGTAACATCATTATTCTAACGAGGAAACTCAGGCTAAGTGGCTGACTGTATTCTGGTTTGCTACCAGTCACTTACACTGGAGTTGAAGACAGGTTTAAAACACATTACTCAGTAGCCAGAGCCATGATTCAGTTACAGACTGGGCTGCCCTGAAGCTGGAGAGCCCAAGCATGCCCACGACACTGGCATTGAGCCATGCTCTGTTCAGGTAGGGCATGGGTATGGCAGAGTCTTGCTAGGTTGCAACCCATGACAGCCGCCCCAGGACCCTGGCAAGTACTCCTAAAAGGCCTTCAGCTTCTATACAGCACAGGACTGTGGGAAACCTTTGCAGCTTTTGGGGCTTCCTATGCATAAGGAAGAAGCTAAGCTGCAGGCAGCCTATAGCTGCGTGGAATCTAGACAGCTGTGTAGAGGATGCTGGGTTGGAAGTGATTAAGCCCTGCTTCATGATACTGATTTTCACTTTGCAGTGTAGACTGGAAGAAAACAAATGTCACTCATATCTTCAAGAAGAGCAAGAAGGAGGATATGGGGAACTCCAGGCCAGTCAGCCTCTCCTCCATCCTTTAGAATGTCATRGAGGAAAACCTTCCAGAAGCCATTTCTAAATCCATTAAGGACAGGAAGGTGATTGGGAGTAGTCAGCATGGATTTATGAAAGAATAATCATTGTTGATCAACCTACAATGAAATGATTAGCTCAGTGGACAAGAGGACAGCAATGGATGATGTTTATTTTGACTTTGGCGAGGTTTTCAACACTATCTTCTATAACATCCTGATAGACCAACTGATGAAGTATGGACTAAGTAAATGGACGGTGATGTGGACTGTCCCCTTGGCTATTCCCAGCTCTAGTTACCAAACCAGGACTGTTACATTAGATACCAGAGTGCCATGATACCCATAGCATGTTAGTTCAGCACCAGTCCTGGGAGAACAAAGTTTCTGTCACAGCCAGCTGAGGTAATTTTATATTCTCATTTATACACTGATAATACTGTATCTATCAGACCCACAGATATCCAATGGTCCCCAACAAAGTGACACACAAATATACCTAAGCTAGGACTCACCTACCTTTCTACAGAGTGAAAAGGGTGAAAAAGTTCAGTGAACAGTCAGTGTATCGGTCTAAGGATGGGATGAATCATGTTCTTAGATTCTTTCCACTGAAATAGAAAAAGCCTGATGATTACCTTGGGTGCAGCTAGCTAACTTTCAGTGAACTTTTAAAATTACAAACTTTTAAGCAACACTGACTAGTCGAGCTGAATTCCCTTCTGAGATAGCCCTTGCTCTGAACAGCTCAGAGCAACAGAGTGTATGAGCTATGTCCATGCAGAGGAGGAAAAGTCAAAATCYAGTAAGATAGCTGGCACCAGGCCAAAGAAGATATGTATAGCAGAACTGGGAAATCAGTCTAGGTCTGCAGAKATTCAGTAGCACTTTAACCATGAGATTACCTTCCCCTTAAGACATATCTCTCTGCACATTTGTGTTGAATGTTATTAGTTCACAATTTTCCTCCAACCTGACTCCAGTGAGAGATTCACTAGGAGTAGTTGATCTTCTGAGGAAATTTCAAAAGTTCTAAGAGTTCGCAATAAGCTTCTGCAAGTTTTCMTGAAGGTAAAATAGGATTTCAGGCAGAGGTTTGCTTTGAATTTTTGAMTCACCAGATCCTCAAACTCAAAGTGAAACTGAATGCCCTCATCTAGATTGAAACCAAAGATGGTTCTCAAAAGGATATATATCCTGAGCTTCTGCYTCTCTGCTTAAGAGTGGGAGAAGGGAAAAGACTGGTAAATGGGAATAGAATGGCAATATCAACCGGTCCACCCAATGAGAATGTACCAGAAGGATTAAAAATTTGCTTCCTGAAGTTTCTGTAGTGACTACAGAAAACACATCAATGACTCATTTTCAGATAATCTCTTCTTGAAAGGCTCTTACTTGACAGTGATAACGTACAATGACATTTCCAGTCTCCAGGTCGGACTACAGTAGGTCGGTGCCGACCACTGTCCCACAAGCAGCCAGCTCAAGCATGTGGATCAACTATGCCTTCCACTGGGCTCTCGTCAACTGCTGTTGGTTATGGAAAACACAGCCACAGATTTCCTCTAGCTGAGAAACTTGTAGTCACCAAAGCAAAGGCTATTCACTTCTGGTGGTGTTCAGCACATGAGTCATTCTGTGCTTCCTTTTTGACTCACTTTTAAGGAGGTGGTACTTTAGCAACTAAGTGGCAAAAGTGGAAAAAAAGTGAAAAAATACGCATGTGCTGAGCTGTGACGTTTAGTCCTCTCCATGAAGAGCAGCAGCTCAGCTGACTGAATACAGATKCCTGCTGTAGGGTGAACTGAGTCACTGTCTGGACACCACTGACTGCACCAGTGAAGGACTTCATTCAGCTGTTTACACAGAAGTGCCCATTGCTATTGGGGTGACAGGGCTGAGGGACATTTGTTGCCAGGCCGCTCTCCATAATCTTTGAAAGGTCCTGGAGAACTGGAGAGGTGCCTGAGGACTGAAAGAAAGTCAGTGTCACTCCAGTCTTCAAGAAAGGCAAGAACGAGGACCCAGGCAACTACAGGCCAGTTAGCCTCACCTCCATCCCTGGAAAGATGATGGAACAGTTCCTTCTGGATGTCATCTCCAGACATATGGAGAATAAGAAGGTGATCAGGAGCAGCCAGCATGGATTCAGCAAGGGGAAATCCTGCTTAACCAATCTGATAGCCTTCTAGGATGGAGTGACTGGCTGGGTAGATGAGGGGATAGCAGTTTACATTGTCTACCTTGATTTCAGCAAGGCTTTKGACACTGTCTCCCATGGCATCCTCCTAGATAAGCTCAGGAAGTGTGGGTTAGAYRAGTGGRCAGTGAGGTGGATTGAGAACTGGCTGAAAGGCAGAGCTCAAAGGGTCATCATCAGTGGTGTGGGATCCAGTTGGAGGCCTGTGGCTAGTGGTGTCCCCCAGGGCTCAGTACCGGGTCCCATCCTGTCCAACTTCTTCATCAAGGACCTGGATGAGGGGACAGAGTGCCTCCTCAGCAAGTTTGSTGATGATACCAAGCTGGGAGGAGTGGCTGATACACCCGAGGGCTGTGCTGCCATTCAGARAGACCTGGACAGGCTGGAGAGCTGAGCAGAGAGGAACCTCCTGAGGTTCAACAAGGGCAAGTGCAGGGTCCTGCACCYAGGGAAAACTAACCCTAGGAACCAGTACAAGCTGGGCGTTGACCTTGTGGAGAGCAGCTCTGCAGAGAAGGACCTGGGAGTGCTGGTAGATGACAAGCTGACCATGAGGCAGCAATGTGCCCTTGTGGCCAAGAAGGCCAAGGCTATTCTTGGGTGCATTGGGAAGAGTGTTGCCAGCAGGTKGAGGGAGGTGATCCTGCCGCTTTACTCAGCCCTGGGGAGGCCTCATCTCAAGAATTGTGTCCAATTGTGGACTCCCCAGGACAAGAGAGACATGGAGCTACTGGAGAGAATCCAGTGTAGGGCTACAAAGATGATCAGAGGGCTGGAGCATCTGCCCTCTGAGGAACGGCTGCGAGAGCTGGGCCTCTTGAGGCTGGGGAAGAGAAGACTGAGGGGGGCTCTTATCAATGTGGTACAAGTACCTGAAGGGAGGRTGTCAAGGGGACAGGGACARMCTCTTTTCAGTTGTCCCGTGTGACAGGACATTACTCAGATGAATAAATTCCTCCTGTTGGCATTCACTTCCTCTGGTCAGTATCGAGATCTGTGCAGGTCTCACAACACCACAAAGGTGTACTTTGGGCTACATATTCTTTATGATCCTAGCTGTAGTATGTGATAAACTAGATGAGCTGGGATCGCTGAATGAGACATCACTTTAGATCCCAGCTGCCATCTCTCTCTTGGATTTTCAGCAGTGAAGGTGCAAATATCATAGCACATGGAAGAACATACCTGCTTGCAGGATCAGCTGCTTGGAGCTGCACTGACAGGCAGGGACTTTTTGCCATTTGCCATACAGATTGGTGTTGCAAGGTGTGCCTGGTAACCATTGGGCAAAGGTGCCTTTCCTGTGGAGACTACCTTGCACGAGTAATGAATGGCATGGTAATCTGCAGGGTTGAGCCTGGGTCTCCCACAGGGGATAGCCACACCCTAACTCCAGACTGCTGGCAGCAGCCTAACCAACTTGCCAAGAAGCCATGAGCCTGAAGGTRAGCCAGCAAACCTCCTCTGAAGGCATCTCAGGTATCTCTGTGGAGGACAGGAGACAGGGTTGCCACTCACTGGTGGCTCCTTCTCATCCCGACATACGTAACAGCCGGAGCTTTAGTTTTGTGAATGCCAACAGGAGGAATCTGTTCATCTGTAGCACTGAGCAGCAAGGCAGGGGAAAGAGTAATTGGCTGGTGAGGGCTCCCAGATCTTGAGCTGAAGCAGGCAGTACTGAAGGTTGGAGTATGCAGGCCCCATGCTGTGATACCACAGGGCTCTTGAACAGGGTTGGGGCTTTAGCAAATAAATAAWCCAACCTGGCTTTTCATTTTTGCTTTTTGGATGAGGGGAAAGGAAAAAAAATAAAGAAAAGAAGGTTATGAAGGTGCCAGGTTTAGCCAAGGCAAAGGAACATTTCTGTGAGCATGTGGGTTCCTGCTCATTTCCGTGCGGGTGTTTGACTTTCAGTCCTCGTTGGCTCCTATCTCTCAATCGCTCTTACCACAGGAAAACGCTTGCTGCTTACCACGTCATTCTTCGCACACCACAGACACAGTTCAGAGGGTTTTCAGGCAGTGGCCCTGGTGAGACGCATGGCACGCGTGCTCGCAGTGGTTCGTACCCACTCCTCCCCGTCTCCCTCCCCCCATCTTCAGTGGGTTCCTTTGTTTTCTTAGCGAATGACATCTTGCAGGGGAAAGCAGGCACCTCCTCTTGTGGTTTGCATCAAATGCAGTACAGTAGGCTCAATGCCATRTCTGCTTTTGCAGTGACTCCATCCTGTGCACCCTCACAAGTCATTCTTGCATTGGGCTCCTTCAGCTACATGGGGACCATGAGTTGGGGTGCAGAGAACCTCGTCTSTGGTCAGGGAGGTGTGAAGCACTGTGGCTCTTCAGTTGCTCRATCTCAAAAGGTGAATCAGCATCTAAATGATCTTCCTCCCTCAGGCTACTCTCTTGGGGTGTCCCTGAATTCAAGTAAACCGCTGCGCTGTTGCAGGGAAAATGTCCCTAACAGACAGTGAGGGTAAGACACCTCTCAGCTAACTTCAAATGTCTACAAATGCATTCTCTAGTCTGGGACAGGCCATCCAGGCTCGCTCTGTAGTGTGTGGACACCGTTAGGCTCCTGCAGGACTTTGCTGATCCAGCCTCAATTAGGTGTCAAAGGAAGACAGCCCGTATTGTCCTTTAGCAGTGATTGGCCATTTCCACACATCTGACTCTACAACCACTTTGAGGCAGTAGAMTGCCTGTTACAAATATGCCTGATAGTGAAAAGGAGCATTTTACTCTTTTTCTTGAACAACTTTGCAGAGTGCCAAATCATTCTTTTAAGTACTGACCTGTTGATAAAAATACAAGATTCACAGATTTCAGTAGASCTAAACACAGTCAAATCCATGGACAATTTGACTCTACAAAGCATTCTGTGACATAGGTGGAAAATATAGATAGCATTTGGCATTTGAATTGCTCCTGCAGTCACAGAATAGCTATGGTTGATGATCTTTTCTATTTATGGGTTGAAATTCCCTTAGGTAACATCCCCTCCAAGAAAAGCACAAAGTAGTTTTAACCGCTTTTCCAAGCACCTTTGATCTTCGTCCGCTGTTAATCACTTTGATGCCTGTTCTCCAATTGTACACAACATTTTATTAAACTGTACAAACAGCACTGACATTTTAAAAATTTGTGTTAACTGTTCTAATTAAACATGATGACCCRCTGCACAGACTGTAAGCACAGATTCCCCCCTGTATTTCATATAGCATAAAGAGTGATTTCACAAAAGTCACTGGGCTAACTCTGCTGGGGAAACCTTTTTAAGGACAATCTGCTTTTCTTGTCAACTTTAGGMAATTCTGCTGTGGCCCTGTAGGGTTCAGTGCATACAACCACTGACAGCAACATCCAGGCACAGCCTGCAAGGCTGGATTCGTCCCACAGGGAGGGCCAAGTTAACAGGCTCCCTGTACAGCCCATGGAGCCAGAAAGGCATCTCTGAAGGCTTTCTGATTTTGTGATGGCTCATCCTCTAGAGCTTCTCTTCTCTGCAGACTGGAAGAGTTCATACAACAAAGCTCTGAATTTACAATCTTCAGTTAGAGCCCAACATCACCTGGGACAACTGCCTAAGTCTAAATTATTACAGAACCCTTTATCTGAGCTTTAACTTATTTTTGACCCAACATTGAACTGGCCTGTCAGTGACATGCAGTAACTGGGTGGTTCTGGATCTCTCCAGCCTCAGAAAACAGTGTGTCTTATTTTGAGAGGATACCAGTATGAAAGGATCACGACCAAGATTTTTTTTTGTTTGCCCACCTATATTTTCATAGACTGTAAAGGCAGCAAAACATCATGAGGTGGAACGAGAGGGCCAACCTCACCCAATGTGCTRTCCTGCCCCATGGCTGCTCGGTGCAGTTTGTTGACCTGTGTCTGCTATCAGTTAGTACATTATTTAGAGCATTACAAAGTATATCAGCCTTTGGAAGGACCTTTCAAGTAAAATAGGCCAGTGAAATGATGGGAAGGCCAATCTTATGATGCTTAAAAATGATTTGAGGAAACCTCTTCATCATTTCTGATTCAGTTTTAGGATAAAACTGCAGAAAACCCAGTCCACATTTTACTCTGAACCTGGTACATGTGAGGACAACAATTAAAGCTTTAGAACAGGAGTTCTTAATCCTTTCTTGTGGACTGTAACTTCTTCTCTGCTCAAATGCTAATATAAACCTACATGCATCTTGACACTTGCCACTGCAACGATCCTCCTTCAGAGTTSAGCCCRTAGCTCAAGAGCCTCTGGTTGAGAKAYATGGCTACTGGAACATACACTGACAGAGTCTCTTTGCCCAAAGCGATCTTAGGAAGCAAAATTAAATCCTAGCACTTGTGAAGATTATTTTTGAAGTGGGAGGAGAGGTAATTTTCTTCCTCAAAATTTCTATGCACACATACACCATTCTTTTAATGTGCAAGTGGAGGTTTCCAAGCCAGTCTGAAACCCACCTAGATGCCTTCAGGCCTTGAGCTCACCACTCATCCTTCAGAAAGAGGTGGGGTGAGGTGTGAATTGCAGGATTGGGCACCAACATCACTGGAAGCTTAAATAAGTTTGRTTTTACTGACAGGGAATCCCACTGGCTGTGCATACAAGTAAAGGGGAACAAATTTTGCCACCTTCTCCTTTTCAAATGCTCTCAACTACAAGAACATMCAGAAAAGAGAGAAGAGAGACCAAAAGATACAGGAAAAGGCTTCATCATTAGTGAGCAGTGKCTGGCATCTGCTACAGGCTGGAACAAGCTGAAAGACTCCAGGCATAGTGCAAGCTTTCACTGATGTGTTTTTCTCGTGGGTCCTTGGTAAAATCCACCATGTACAGTCTTCAGTTGACAGTGTTACTCAAGCCATCACGGAGAATTCCTTTAGTAAGGAAAGCCCTGGGTAAGGCAGACCTCAGGAAAATATCTTCTCCATTTTAGGGTTCACAAAAGAAAAGTTGCTGAACATATTTTGGTCCATGCTGTTAATCAGTGCTCTGTCAGCACAGGACAGTCTAGGCTTTTCATTCAGAAATTCCTTGTCGAAATTGCTATAGTCACTTGGAGATTTCTTCAAGAAAAGGAAAAAAAGAGAAAGGAGAATCAAACCACTAATATTCAAGTCTCTATTAAAATGGTACTGGTCACCTGAAGCKACTTTCTATGGACTCATGCACATGCATGACTTACCAGGATTGCAGAAGCTGGATATCAGCTCAGCTAAGGAGCCCGCAATGCATTTGCTCTCAGTTTTTTGCACTATGGTTAGTTACTGTAGCCCAAGTGATGCACAGTAACTTGTCAAGTTGCAGTGACCTGCTGTATATCTGAGCCCTAGATATACAGCAATTAGTGATAATCACTTGATTATCTCCATCCYATTAAAGTAATAATTGGCGTAGAATTTATACAGGAGGCAGTGGGGTTGTGATCCCATGAATTCTGCATGGCAGTGGTATTGCAGCTTTTGAGCAAGGTAGTCTGAACACATCAGTTAAATAAGGCTATGACGGACAGCAAAATGAAAGTATGCATTTATCAAAGGAAATTAATATTATTATTAACAATAAGACAGATGCCATCCTGAATTAGTAGACCACCTGGTTACCTGAACTGTTTTTCCCTCTTTATTCTCTGCAGTGCAATGACAGATAATCCCTGCAGAATGGGTTGTGGTATCCATACCCCTGCTATGGTGAGTGCAAGAGTGATGAGTAATTAATGGCTCCTCATGTCTGAGGATGCCAGATCTAGGCTCTTTATAGCCTTCAGAAAGGCGTAGTCRTGATGACCATGATGGGTAGCCCAGTCAACAGAGTTTTACATAATTCACAATTTATCTTTCCACTGACTGTACAAGGAGTGAGGTTCTGGCAGATTCAAACTGCAGATAGTTTCAGCCCTTCCTATCTGACATACGCAACATACCACGCAGCCTGATAAGCAACAATTTAATGTGAGTAAGAGCCAATATTTTCCATTCTCACTGCCTAAGACCAAGGTCTTTTATCTACTTTTAGATGGAAAAGCTGGGTGTGCAGAGCAACTCTAAAAGATGATCTTGAAAGTGTGGGGCATTTTGAAAAACTTAACTTGTGCCTTAAACTATTGGCTTTAGTGTAAGACAGACATTTATCCATCTTTAAAACACTAACTGTATGTGTCCAAATAGGCCTGGAGGTCTCTGACATTAAAGACTCATTTCTGAAGAGTTTGGACAATGTCCCTAAGTAAAGGGGGTGAAATATTATTGCATATATATATATGCATTTATATGAAATATTATTGCATATATATATAGGCATTTATATATAAAACCTTGCTTTGGTTTACTGCTAGCAATGTTGAACTTACATAACTCATGTGTTAGAGAGTATAAATACTTTGGGAATGAATGATTCTGGAATAAAAAGCATCAATATGTGAAAATCAAAGGAGTTGCATCCTTACCACTCTGGGTTTGAAAGGAGGCTCCATCTTTCTTTCTTCTAAAGCCTCCCAGTTTATTTCCCGAAAAAAGGCATGTTGGCGGATGTTCCCTCTTGCTCCCAGTCTCCTCTCAGGTTCTCTCACAAAAAGCTAGGATTTTGGAAAAAGAAAAAAGAATTATCTTCCTCCTTTATTTGYAACACTGCATTGATTGGGATAGCTCTACCAGAAAGGGTCTCAGACTTCAAACTCAAGGAAGGTTGACACAAGTGTGAAGACTCTTTTATGTACTGAATTAGATTCTTAGCCTAACATGCCAAAACTGAGAGACCTCAGCCATATCTTTCTTYTGCAAGAGTGAGAGGATAAATTTGCTACCTTGGCAGCTGAGCCGAACCTTCAGCATGTGTGTCAGCATGCAAATGGCAACTACATATATGAAATCTCTGTTCTGCACCTGCAAGTTTTTGTGGGTGATTTCTTGTAAGAATGCAAATATTTATAGCTGAAATGTGAGCACCACGTGTGGAAATATTAATCTAGCTTATATGGGGTTGGATTTATTTCCTACACTTTTAGATGCCAGTGTGCAGTGTTTGATCTACAATTTCCTTTATAGTTAAAGGAGAAAAATAGGAAACTTGGGAGCAAATCWTCTGATCTCCTTTACATAGTTACAGATGAGGTGAAAGACACTCTGGAAGTGCTTGCTTCTCTCCACTGACTAGCTCAGATGTYGTCTACTTTGTCAAAAGATTCCCAATTCAGATAGTTTGTGCTTGCTGCACATAGCAGGCTACAAGCCTTGTGGAGGAATAATCCTGGTAAAGATATGAAAAAGCTAGAACTAGAGGCATATGTTTTCACCATCAGCTAAGTGCAGATCTGAGCCCAATCTTCACCTTAGTATAGCCTGTGTTATCATAGACATTTCCATGGTGATGCTGGAGCTATTGGGCTCCAGAAACATCTCAATTATTTTTCAGGATTTTCAGGAGTGCTAAATGTTCTCAAGCTCTTGTAGATGTTTGTGAGCAGAATGTAGTGCTGAAATATTGCTTCAATGGTTCATGTGAATAGTGAAATATCTATCTTTATATCTGCAATAAAATGTCTGGGGCCTCCAGACTAGCTGGCCAGGAGAGCATCAAGTCCTAGATCTCTCTAAGGTTAGTGGAGACAAATAGTTGCAACACTTTTGATAGTAGGTGGCTTGAATATAGCCAATACATCCTATTTCAGAATTAAGGGCACTTTTTCAAAAGCATTTGGCTGCTATTGTATGTCATCTCAAAATCCTCTTGGTTATGCATTAGAGTTTTCTGCTAATCCACTTGGCCATCAGTAAGCAAACAATAATTATCACTCAGCAAAGAATAAATATAAATATCTAATGCCAAAAGTAGCTGCAAAGGAATCTGATGTATGGACAGTTGAAGGCCTATTTGAAAAGAATCAGATATTGAGGTTTGGTAAGCTTCAAGGAAAAAGGACTCATCAAAACCAATGTATCCTACAGACAACTGATTACATAGCAGTGCAGATTCCCTAGGTTAAATTCTGTTCAGATGATAAAGGCACTTAGCAGGACAGAATATTTAACTCTAAAGGGTCACTGGCAATGAGACTATATCATAATGGAGATTTTTTTTTTGTCTTTCTATGTGCTTTTTAGGAAAGACAGGCCAGGAAGGCRAGCTGGTGGAGTTGCTCTTTATTTGAGAGAGCAACTGGAATGCATCAAGCTCTGCATAGGGGTGGAGGAGGAGGAGGCAGTCGAGAGCTTATGGGTAAAGATTAAAGGGCAGGCTAGCATGRGGGACACTGYTGYRGGTGTCTGCACCTGACCAGGAAGAGAAAGTTGATGAGGCTTTCTATAAACAGCTGGAAGTAGTCTCAAGATCATAGGCCCTGGTTCTCAGGGGGGACTTCAACCACCCTAACATCTGCTGGAGGGACAACACAGCAAGGCACAAACAGCCCAGGAGGCTCCTGCAGTGCATTGATGATAACTTCTTGTCACAAATGGTGGAGAAGCCTATGAGGAAAGGTGTCCTGCTGGACATTGTCCTTACCAACAGAGAGGGACTGGTTAGAGAYGTGAAGGTTGGGGKTAGCCTTGGCTGCAGTGASCACGAAATGGTGGAATTCAGGATCCAGCAGGAAAGAACTAAGGCAACAAGMCGGATTGCAACCCTAGACTTCAGGAGAGCAGACTTTGGGTTCTTCAGAGAYMKAAYTGGYGGAGTCTCATGGGTTAAGGCCCTAGAAGGAAGGGGGGTCCAGGAGAGCTGGCTAGTGTTCAAACATCACTTCCTCCAAGCTCAAGAGCGGTGCATCCCTATGAGTAAGAAGTGCAGCAAAAGGGGCAGGAGACCTGCCTGGGTGAGCAAGGAGCTCCTGGCCAAATTCAGACAGAAGAAGAAAATACACAGAATGTGGAGGAAGGGACAGGCTAYTTGGGAGAATTATAGCAATGCAGTCAGAGTACGTAGAGATGCTGCGAGGAAGGCTAAGGCCCAGCTGGAACTGAGTCTGGCAAGGGATGTCAAGGACAACAGGAAGGGCTTCTTCAA